>NC_077227.1:717590731-717599597 GCF_027887165.1 Monodelphis domestica | reverse complement strand
GTTTCCCATCATACAAAAGAAGAACATAGCCATGAGATTGTCCCAAACATCTTTAATATATCTCACTCATCTGTCAAATACAATTCGTTTCTGAAATGAACCCACAATCCAGGAATATTGTTCTAAATACTTAGATTAAAATGTATTTAGATATGGAAGCCATTGTAATCAGAGGTCTTTACAATCATTCATACCCATCAATGAATCAGAACTGTGAAGCCCGTTTTCAGATTTAGACTTTTAACAGTTTTGCGGCTTAGTTTTATTTAAAATATTTATATAGTTTTTAAAAAAATCTACTATACACTTCTACCAAAGTGCAGCAAATGCTTAAAAAAAAAGGTAACTGCAGCACTAGGGCATACGGTATATTGAAAGCTCAGTGGTAACTTCACATTTATCTTGCACCATATCTGCAGCACTTGAAATGGGGCACAGAGAAGAGGATACTTAAGTAAAAACAAGAATGCTGCTCTTTTCATTTCAAAATATATTTCTCCCAAATAGCTTTCTTGGGAGTCAATAGCATGTCCATCCTTTATGTGAGAAGCTATTCCAAGATATTTACAGGACTGGAATTTTAAAGAAGCAATTTACATAAAAATCTTCCATATAAAAAAAGCTCACAGTGAAGGTGGATTTAAAACTTGTTTTTCCATCATACAAAAGAATATGTGGGGAGTAGCTGGGTAGCTCAGTGGATTGAGAGCCAAGCCCAGAGATGGGAGGGTCCTGGGTTCAAATCTGGCCACAGACACTTCCCAGCTGGGTGACCCTGAGCAAATCACTTAATCCCCATTGCCTAACCCTTACTGCTCTTCTGCCTTGGAACCAATACACAGTATTGATTCTAAGATGGAAGGTAAGATAAAAAAGGAAGGAAGGTAAAAAAAAAGATATGCATCTATTCATGTACATTGTAAACACGCTAAATAAACTGAGCCATAACTAGGTTTGCCAGTCTTCCAATGTGCTTCATTTCTTATCATGCTGAAGGTACAAAATATGAATAAAAGGTGATAGTAAAAAAAATCTGCATATAACCCAGACTTTCCATTTTTGGATGAATATTCATCATCATTACATTTAAGAATGATGAGTTCTTGCAATGAAATGGAAAATGCCAAAAGGTAATTTGCAATGAACTTGTCATCCCTTGCATTTAAATGTCTATGCCAGCTTGAGATCATCCCTCCTGTTAATTATATAAGGTAGGTGGATATAATAAGGACGTTAATGTGTTGCCTTTATCTGGATAAACAAACCCATCTCCATACCCAGCTGGAAAAAGTCACAGAAACAGGCTAATTGCTTCCAAGATAGCATTCTATTCTCCAATCCACCATCTTGCTTGGCAGTCTTTTTATTTATCTCTGATCACCTACTATTGTATTGCCCACAGAACTGGTTTCCATTCTTTTCCATCTTCTTTAACTGGCCTGGCCCATCTGGCTCCCTTATTTTCCCCAGGTGATTGTGCCTCCTACTTGCTGGGAAGTGTTAGCTTGGAAATCTTACTCCCCCTCATTTTCCACCTTCCTCCCCATCTCCTTGGCTTCATTCCTTCTCTGACCATCCTTCCACCATTACAAATGATCTTTTACACTCATCCTCTTCTCCCTGTTATCTCGGATACCACCTTTGTCTGGGTCCTCATTACCTCTCACTTGCCTCCTCTCCCCACTCCATCTCCCATCAATCCTTCTCCACTGCTGCCAGGTTAATTTTCCATAACCCTGAGCACAATGCTTTTACCCATGGTGGCAGCTCAACCAATGTCTAATTTAGCTTACCAAAGTACTTGACTCTGATCAGGTCACACAGACCCTCTACTAAGAAACCTTCCATCGCACTCCATGACCTACCAAATAAACTCTGGAATCTGATATCCCAAACCCTCTTCAATTTGGACCCAACCTACCGTGCCAACCATATTCCAGTTGCTCCTGCTGCAGCTCCAAACTAGACATCTGTCTCTTTCCTGAACATGTGCTCTGCTCTTCCACCTCTGTGTATTTGCTCAGTCTGTTTCCTCTACCTGGAACACACCTTTCCTTGGGGATCCACCTGTTTATTTCCTACCTCTTGCTTCAAGCCTAACTTAAATGAAACTTCCTTCCATTCCCCCACAGCTGAATGTAATCTCTGGCTTCTCGGGGCTCTGTAATTCATTGAATTCTGTATTTTACATCTACATGTGCACATGCTTATATTTTCTAATTGACTGAAAGTTCCTGCAAACAATAGCCATATCTCACTTCTTTCACATCCCCCAGAGGACTCAACCCAGTACTTTTTACACAAATAAAAGCAGGTTTCAAATCACCAGCCTCCACTCCCCCAACTTCAGTCTTTTCAGAGTGCTATGGACAAAGTCTAGTAGTTTCGTATTTTAAAACAACATAGAAGGCATTTCGTGGAAGACAAATAGTCCAATTCAGGGCTAACGCCTCACCTTTAAGATCCTGACTTTCTCCCATGAAGCTCTAGGTGGATTGTAGCACAATTCAAACAGAATGTTTGAAGGTAGATGCTGTATTGGGCACAGACATTATAAGGGCTGGACTATAATAAATTAGAACTAAGTATATGGAAAGCCAAATATGATTACTGTGTACTTGATACAATTCAAGTCTGCTGCTAGTGGCAGTAAATCAATCTCTCATCTCTCTTTTCTCTCTTTCTCATTTCATCTCTCTCCTCTTTCTCTCCTCCTCCTCTGTCTCTCTTTCCCTTAATCTGAAAATGGATTATAAACCCCATCTTTGGGGGAGGAATTCACACGGGCAGGAACTCTCTAATACAGATTGTTTTTAGCAAAGTCTTTGTGCCAATGGCAGCCATCAGCCATCGCCCTTTTCAGTTCCTTGACTCATACTTGTGACAAAACCTTCTCAAAGGAATTTCAGTTTAATTTAAATGGTTATTTTCTCCCAAGCTGTAAATCACAAGTGAGATTTTTTTCCATCACACTAGTGAGGCTGCATGATCTGGTGGAGAAAAAAATCCCACTTGGGAGACCAATGATCTAAGTTTAAATCTCAGTTCTACCACTTGCCAATCATGTGACCTTAAATCGTTTAGCCTTGCCAAGACTCAGTTTCCTAATCTATTAAAAAATGTATAAAAATCTATAAAATCTATTAAAAAAATAATAATACTTTACTAACTCACAGATACTCTGATTTAAGTGTTCTGTATACATCAAAGTACCTTCTAAATGTGAGTTTTTATTATTTGAAGCTATTCTCATCCGTAGAGCCCAGGTCAGGCAACAGAACCCTCCACCCCCAGGAAAACATGTATCTCATCCCATAGCAGAGTCCTAAATGGTAAAACCATTAACCCATCACTGTCATTGGTTCCATTTCAATGTTGACTAATCTAGGTTAATGAGAGTAGACTCATGCTGTATAATTAGATGAGAAGATAAGTGCCTAGTTGCTGTGTTTATTAAAGTCAAAGAAAGAAAAATAATTTACAGTAGTGGTTAAAAAAGGGTACTTAACGGCACTGTGAGCCCAAAGTCACTGAACAGTACTGTATGAATTGTCTTTCCATGAAATAGGGAGGAAATCCCCTGAGTGTGAAATCGACACACTTGTTTATCCTTAACTTTTTCCTAGATATGGTCACATCCTCCGTTCTATCCCTATGGCTAAATGGACTTTGTGTGTGTGTGTGTGTGTGTGTGTGTGCGCGCGCCTGCTTTTCATTATTTAAAATATACCTAGGACTAATGTATTAATACAGGTGGGGGATGCTCCAAACATCATGCTGCCTTAATTCTTATCGGGGATAGAGGACCCTTATAGTTTATTAAAAGAGTTGAATGATGATGAATCGCTGATGCTAAAAGATTAATGAATGTGAATCTATCCCTCAATAAAGAATAAATCTGGGGGCAAGACTGTTAGCCAAGTTTTTCATAGGAAAGTATATAGCAAAGGAGATCAATAGAATCCCTTCTGAGGTCCAAGAAGTCTTATAGGGTTGTCCCTCTCTTAAAGAAGTTATAGTCTTCATTTCTAAACTACTAACCCTGTAAGCTAAGGACAAAGAAAAGGCAAACCAAATCCTATCGAGGATAGCTTTGTTGGTAAACTTTGTGGCCACCGATTGGAAATTAGAAGCTATTAAAAGTTTTGTTTTTGTTTTTTTAAGCTTGTCAAGCTTAGATGAGTAAGTGTAGGAAACCACTCAGAGGACCAGATGTTGAGTGGCCTTCGTGGCCTTCTAGGCAGGGTGAATTTCACTCATCATCCTTCTTTTCTGGAACTTCTACAGAGAGAATTTGTTCATCACTCCCTGGGTCAGGGCTTATACGGATTCTGACAGAGTGATCTTTAGACTCAGCCACAATTTCCCCATCACCTTCTCCCTCTGACTTCTTGGGGGAGGATGAAGATGGGGGATGGGCATCTGGTGGGTCTGGAGCAGTTGACTCTGGTCCAACTGATGGTTCTGGAGCTGCTGGTTCTGCTTTATCCGGAGCCACAGATTCTGCTTTATCCGGAGCTGCCGATTCTGCTTTATCTGGAGCTGCCGACTCTGGTTTATCTGGGGCTGCTGACTCTGGTTTATCTGGGGCTGCTGAAGCAGCAGAAGTCTTGGCCTGGATATAACAAAATGAGTGATGAAATGTGTGTATTCTAGGACCAGAGAGAAAAATCAAGCCCAATTATAAGTGATCTTAACTGAAAAGGATATTCTTATGAAGCAAATTCTAATTCAGGATTATGTACAAATTCCCTTGATTTCAGTAAATATGAAAAGTCAGCTTAAAGGTAATATTTTACCCTGGCAAACGATGCCAGAGTATTCTCAAAGTATTGATTTCTTTGAACTTTTCTCACATGTTTTTTATAAGCTGTTCATCTAATTTATCATCAGTATTAATTATGATCATGATTAACCTATGAAATGGGTTGTTAAATAAGCTGACTATTTTTAGTAGGATGTCAAAGGTTTAGATTAAGATGCTTCCCTATGAACCATAAAAAACCCCCACTAAACTAAAGAGGAAATAGGATTCTTTGATGCAGAAAAATATTCTGAATTACCATAGCTCTTAAAATTAATTCAAACCAATTCTCAAAACTGACATGTTATTCCTGAGGCACAACAAACCCTACCTCAAGCAAAATATGTTGAATCATTATATTCTATTCAAAAACACCTTTGGCTATTGCCAGCCCAAGATGGAAAGCCATAATTAGCAGAGTAATGCTAAGGAGCATTCTGTCTTTTGCCTGTTTTTGTAAACTCAGCTCTTAGCACAGTGCCTGACGTAAAGCAGGCACTTAATAAATGTTTATTGTTTGATTGATTAATCTTGTTGTCAGTCATTAAAAGAAGGCCCAAGATTAGAAACAAACACTTCTAAAATACCCTTCAGAGTGGACATGATGTAAACAGTAGGACAGGGATAAGAGCGACAATCACTGTTTCTGCAAACAGAATAGGTTTAATATTGTGTGGCTTTTTATTTTCATAATCACTAAATTAAAGAATAGGAAAAAATGAAAACAGTTTCTCTGTATTGTAAGGAAATGGTGCTGAATTGATTATTCTTTATTGTTTAGTCAAAAGTAATATAACAAATAGGGAGCTGAAGTCAGCAAGATCTGAGTTCAAATTTGACCTCAGACACGTATAAGCTGGGTGATCCTAGATAAGTCACTTAATTCTTTTGGCCTTAGGTGTCTCATCTATAAAATAAGCTGGAGAAGGAAATGGCAAACCACTTTAGGATCTTTTCCAAGAAAATATCAAATGGGACCATGAAGAGTCAAACATGACTGAAGCAAATGGACAACAAAAAATGCTACAAATGGTCAGTCTTTTATCAGCCATCTCTTAGACCCCAAGGTCATGGTCAGAGGTCAAGGAGAAACAGTCCAGGGGCTTACCTGTTCCAGCTCTTGCTGTTGCTTTGCAGCTGCTTCTAATGCAGCCAATTCTTTCAGTCTTGCTCGCAAATGGGCAAGTTTCCCACCTTTTGCTCCTCCCTTGCCCATCTTTCCTGCTGCAGCTAAAGCTGCATTGAAGAGCTTAGGAGTGCCAGCCTTTGGAGGAAGAATGAGCACACTCTTCTGTTCTTTGGGCTTGTTGTTATTTCTTAGCATCCTCCTACAAAAGACAAGAGCAATTCAGAAGAGAGCAATCAGACCTCAACCTTATTCCTGGTTCGGTACCTTGTCCAAGCCCACCTCTGTGTGACAGCCTTTTGAAAACTCAAAGACAGCTACCATCTCCTAACTAAAACCAGTCATGGACCCAAGGCTTTTCACCATCCTCTTCTGGACACTCTCCAGTCTATCAGTATCCTTAAGCCATAGTGGTTAGAACTTAAAGAGTGTTCCAGCCAAGGGGGACTATCATGTGTCTTTTCATGGAGTTCAAGATGGCAGGAATCTTTTTGGCTGCCATCACATCCTGATTCACAATGAGCTCAAATCTAGGCAAGCAATATCCACATCATTCTTCTTATCTACTTGTTTAGTAATCCTGTCAAAATAGGATATGAGATTGGTCTGCCATGACTTGTTCTTCTTGAAGTCATGCTGACCACTCTTGGGCATCTCCACTTCTCTTTCTAGATCTTAGTCAATCAACAGGTCCGAAAAATTAAGGTTAGTGTGAGATACTTCAGTTCTCAGACTCAACTCTCCCTCAGAAATGCTGAATTCATATTCAACACTGTGTTTCTAAAAGGGCTCAGAGAAGTTAGGTTAGCTTGACACCCTTCTCTCAAGTAACTAAACCTCACAATTCCAATCATACCAAGTGGATTAATAGCCTTAAGGGAAAAGCGGGTGAAGATTCACAGATTCAAAGAATGTTAGAGATAAATAAGACCTGAAAGGGATTCTCTAACCCAATTTCTTTATTCTGAAAATAAAGTGGGTAGAATTGACTTGCCCTAGAGTCCTACAAGCAGTAACGTCAACAGGAAAAAAAAATATAACAGAATGGGGCCAATTTTTATAGTCTCATCTTCACTCTGCTATCTTCACCCTAAATCACATGATTTAGGGAAAGATAGCAGCTCTCTCTAGTTGGCTTCTCTCTCCTTCCAACACACAGCGAGGAGCTGTGTAGACAGGGTGTGCTGTATTGGCAGTGTGTTGGGATGTGTAGGATTTGTGGGGTGTGCCCCATTAGAATATGTGACATAAACAAGAAATTTATGAAGATCATAAAAGAGGGGCACAATAGACTTCTTTGATATCAAGCCAACAAAAATGCCTTTAAATTTCCACTCCCTTCTTCTACAGTCCCAAAGTTCTTTACAAAACATTCTTTATAAATATAGCCACACAGGATAGGAACTAGAGCTATGATTTCACTGGGAACTCCCAGGAAACTCTTTCTACTAATGTAGAATGGCACTTTCTCTTCAATTTATGGTTTTCCAATAAGTATTCGTCACTGACCATTGCTCTCTAAGGAATCACATACCTGGCTTTCTTCCGAAGCAACTTCTGAGACTCTGGGTAGTGAACCAAAATTTCATTCAAGTCCTTCTTATCCAAATGAAAAGATTGGTAAACCCATGAGCTACCACATTTGCTGTCCGGCGATTTCCCCCACCAACAGCCAACAAGCTAGTTAGTAAAAAAAAAATAATAATAATAAAATAAAAAGAGAAGGCAAAACAGTTGAGGGCTAGAATTGTGTGGTGGTCAAATCTTTAGTCTCTCCTTGCTATCTCTCAACCATCAAATGAGACAATATCTATAAAGGCTTAGCCTCTTGCCTGGCTCCTTCCCTCCTCTCCTTTCTCTCCCTTCAATGACCATGAAAGCCACCAAAGCAGCTGAAAGAGCATGTACCCCAATCTGAGAATGTAGGGAAAGTGAAGTCAGTTGTTAGACAATTGGCAGCTGTTTTTAGAACCTCATCAAATCACTGCAGGTAGTACAATAATCCAATAAGAATTGGTTTCCCTGAGCCTAGATTCACTGATTGTTCTCTCTCTCTTTCAATGATCCAGCAGAATGCTTAATTCTTGGTTTCATTGACCTGTGATGGCAAACCTATGGCCTATGTGTCAAAGATGGCACACAGAAACCTCTCTATGGGCACACACAGGCTCACCTGCCAGAATTAGTTACTAGAAAAGCAGAGGGACTTTTGGTGAAGTGTCTCCATTCCTCCTCTCCACCACCCCTCCCCAACCTTCTGCCCAGCAGCCCAATGGAAGCACTTTCTCCCTACCCTGTCTGAGCACAGGGTATATGGGGGCAGGACACAGCACACAGTGTCTAGAGGGTTTCTAAAAGGTTCACCATCAATACCCTAGACTCATTGATTGCTCATGCTCTCTCTCTCTCTCTCTCTCTCTCTCTCTCTCTCTCTCCCTCTCTCCCCCCCCTCTCTCTCTCCCTCTCTCTCTCTCTCTCTCTCTCTCTCTCTCTCTCTCTCTCTCTCTCTCTCTCTCTCTCTCACTCCCTCTCTCTCTCATTGCCCCCCTTAAGGTCTAACCTCATTTCCCCCAATCCCTTCCTTCTCCACACCCCTCCTCACCCCCACTCTCTCACTGCCAGTTCCTTTCTGACCTTATCTCTCCAAATACAGATCCAGCTTTCAGAGTCACGAGAACAGCTTTGCCATCTGGTCCACCTAGTACCTGACCTGTCCTGCTTGGATAATGTACATTTCTCTTCCAATTTCCCCCTGAAGCAACAAAGAGAAAAGTTACTGATGTTCAAATGCTGTCCTTAAACACTTTAATCACATAAACTGCTATGAACCAGACCTATTCATGACAGTACTTTGGTTTCCACAAAGAGCCTTGGTGTCTATCCCATTTTAAAGTCAATTTACAATTATCTACATGGAGAATGCAAAACAATGAAAA
>NC_077227.1:717523231-717585731 GCF_027887165.1 Monodelphis domestica | reverse complement strand
AAATAAAAAGGAAGGAAAACAGAGTAAGAACTTTGAGATTAAGAAATGATTGTTATGCAAAATAATTATAATTCATTTCCAGCACTTAGAAGTGGCCTCTTTGGATTTCATTGTTAATATTTCATTGTAATTATCTCTGAAGAAGGAAGCATAGATAAGTGACCAAATGGTTCAGTGGGAAAAGCCAGGAGCCTGGACTCTCATTCTTGTTCGATTTCTATCTGTGTGGCCTTGGGCAAGTCAGTCATAATGGTCTATGAACCTTAGTTTTCTCACATGTAAATAATACCCCATTCATTCACTGGATCTTGTTAGGATCAAAAGAGATAATAGATGTGAGTATTTGAATAGTATAAAGTGTTATGTTTTTCTTTCTGTTTTCATTTGCCAAGCATTTATTTTCTTTCCTGCCCATCTCTCTACCCACACTGAAAATAAAAAGAAAAAAATCCTTGTAATAAATAGGCATGGTTAAGCAATACAAATTCTCATGTTGGCCATGTCCAAAAATGTGCCTCAGTCTGCATCCTGAGCCCATTGATCACTTATATGCATCATCCATGGTTCATCAAGGGTGACCCCTAAGCTCTGAAGTCTTTCCAACTTGATTGTATTGACAGAGTTATTACTATCATATGAATTGTTCTCCTGGCTTTTCCCTCTAATAGAAGTGCTATGTAAATAAACATATCAGATATGTCTCTCTTGTTCAATCTTACCAAATTGGGGAAAGCAAAATCATATAGAATCTGAGCTGAAAATGACTTCTGGGACTACCGAGTTTTCATTACCAGAGGCTCGGAGCTAGAAAGGACCTTAAATCCAATCCTCTTATTTTATATTAATTGTGGTTAGATTGAAGAATATACCATGAAGCATGCATAGGGATGGATCAGGGGAGGAAAGAAGTGGGGACTCTATCCACTTCACCCTTTGGAATGGTGAAGTGATCTCCTTATTAGTCCTTTGGCTCTTGTGTGCCTCTGTTCACCTCCACATGACAAAGCATTGTATCTAAAAGGACTGGCCAATGAACCATGGTTCACTCAGAGGGCATTAAAGTAATTCTGTGCACTCTCTCTCTCTCTCTCCCTCTCTCTCTCTCTCTCTCTCTCTCTCTCTCTCTCTCTCTCTCTCTCTCTCTCTCCCTCTCTCTCTCTCTCTCCCTCTCTCTCTCTCTCTGTCTCTCTCTGTCTTTGTCTCTCTCTCTGTCTCTGTCTCTGTCTCTGTCTCTGTCTCTGTCTCTGTCTCTCTCTCTCTCTCTCTCTCTCTCTCTCTCTCTCTCTCTCTCTCTCTCTTCCCTCATCTGACAAGTGAAAATGTCTCAGAATGTGAAGACATTAGCCTTTGACACTATAGAAAGTATAACAGGTATATCTTCTGTAAGACATGATGATTTCAACACTCAATGTAGAGCCACCAGAAACAATTCTACATGGATTTCTTAGAAATGGAATGAATTTTTCCCAAGAAAACCCAACTCTTGATATCTGACAAAGAACCTCTAATACAACAATCCCAACAAGAAGTCATTCTTACAGATCTCCGATGAAGATGACACTACCTTCTCCCAAGATAACTCAATGAACTTCTGGGGTACAAGATATGAATTACTGATTATGAGGTGGTATGCCTAGAAGGGAAGTTGGGCTTGAATGAACTATAGGTGCAGAGAAGTACTCTCCCCATAAATTTATTAAGAACTGTGAAGATCCAATAAAGTATTTTTGTAATGGTCCTTGGCACAAGCCAAGAGTGCCTCTGTTGGCATTTCTCCACAAAGAATGACATGGGCACCAGCTATCAGGAGAGTCATAATGGAGTGTAAGAGAGGAACTTCAGAGAGACAATGGAGAATTTGTAGAGTGCCTATAACTGGTTCTGGTTGGCCAACAATAGAGGCTCTTTGATTAGTTACTGAGGCTTCAAAAAGGTCCAAGTCAGCTTTGACCAGGTCTCTGCATCTCAGTGTTCCGGGGAGAACTTTGTGACTTCTTAGTTCCCAGCATCCAGTGAAAGACAATGATATAGTCCTTCTCTGTTGTGTGACTTGGTGAAAGGTCCTCAATCCTGAGCCTCTCCATTTGTCCTTTTCTATTTTAGGTGAAAGGATTGAAGATCTTATAGGTTTTTAAAAATCAGGTTGGTACTTTGGGTTCCAAAAAGTCCAAACCAATTTTTTCAGTCAACCCTAAGTTGCAAGGGGTAATATTTGAGAAAGACTTTCAAACTCCAATACAAGGTAGCTGAGATGAGGACTCATCCCACAGTCATGCTAAATCTCTATGAGGAGTTGATGGGACTGATTTTATGTAGGAAATGCACTGAGTTTCCCCACTCTTCCCAGAAACCAATGTGGTGTAAGGGAGACTATGACACTAATTGGGGGAAACATTTATATTTTTGTTCTTTCTATGTATTTGAAGCAAATATTCCTCTGTAAAAGCTCATTAGTGTTAAATGATTAAATGAATTTGAAGTGCTAGTCATTGGCCCTTAGCAATGTGGGAAACATTGCTAGTGGGGATTTAAGCTGATGTAAATATCAAAAAGACATCTATAAACCCTCAAGATGCCCTAGAAATTTGAAGGAGAAAAGAGATAATAAGGAAAAAGACTTGTACAAAAATATTCACAGCTGCGCTTTATGGTGGCAAAAAATTGGAAAATGAGGGGGTGTCCCTCAATTGGGGAATGGCTGAATAAATTTTGGTATCTGATGGTGATGGAATACTATTGTGCTCAAAGGAATAATGAACTGGAGGGATTCCATGTGAACTGGAAAGACCTCCAGGAACTGATGCAGAGTGAAAGGAGCAGAACCAGAAGAACATTTGTACACAGAGACTGATACATTGTAACACAATCAAATGTAATACTTTTTTACTAGCAGCAACACAATGACCCAGGACAATCCAGAAGAATTTAGGAGAAAGAATACTATCCACATCCAGAGAAAGAACTGTGGGAGCAGAAAAGCAGAAGAAAAACATGATCAACCACATAGTGCGATAGGATGTGATTGGGGTTTTGATGTTAAAGGATCACTCTACTGCAAATAGGAATAACATGGAAATTGGTTTTGAACAATGATACAGGCATAACCCAGTGGAATTGATTGTCAGCTTCAGGAGGAGGGAGGAAAGAGTGGGAGTGGGGATGAGGGGAATCATGAATCATGTAGCCATGGGAAAATTTTCTAAAGGAAAAAAAAAGAAATTTGAAGGGGAGATATAGCCTGCCTGGCCTTCAGAGAGTAGCCCAGAATGTCCTTTCTACTTAGACACACCTATAGAACTTGTTCATTATTCTTCCCTCTGAAAGACAGCAATGGAAGGAAGTTTTTGGAGAACAGCATATAAATGTGAGCTACTTTTAATATTAATGGGAAATGCATTAGACAAAGAAAACTAGACTAAGAAAAATCATATAGAAATAGAATCTTAAATGGGATATAGGTCTTACCCAGCATGCCTTGAGAATGCCATGTATATTCATACCAGGTCTTCACACGATTCTGAACCGATCTCGGGATTTTGTAGAAATTCATGTACTTGACAGTACTATCCATGCAACTCCTGTAATATGTTTGTCCTGCAGTTGCTGCCCCAACTACATCTCTCATCTAGGGAGAGCAGAGGAGGGAGTCCAGGTAGAATCAAGAGAAACTGCTTATTAACAATTTTCAATGAGAGATGTTAGGTACTACCAGGCATTTTCTTAAAGAGAATGTTGCACTTCATGTATATAAGGCATATTATATTTCTTGCCTTCTCAATGGGTGGAGGAGGGAGATGGAGAGAGAGAGAATTCGGAGTCGAAAATAAAAATTAAATTATTTTTTTAATTAAAGAGAATAATTTAAATTCTCAGCCGGACATTTCATATTTTGTCAGATTTATTCTTCCAAGGCCTTCCCCAGTCAAAATCAATGCATAAAAGATTTTTACAAATCACAGAATCTCAGAGTTAGAAGGGAGTCCAGATATGACCTAGCCCAACCCTGAAATGAGATAGAATCTTTGTTGGAACAATCCTGATAAGTTCTGGAAGACCTATGATGGAAGGGAGGGTATCTACTACCTCCTGAAACATCACATACTTCTTTGGATAGTTCTAATTGGGGGGGGGGAGTGGGGAAGGAAGGATTTAGTGGAGAAGGAAATGGCGAACTACTCCAGTATCCTGGCCAAGAAAACCCCATGGGCAGCTATGGTCTGTGGAATCATAAAGAGTCAGACACAATGAATGACTGAACAACAACAACAACAATTGTTTAGATGGTTTCCCCACAGATCTTTCTCTTCAATTTTTCCTTATTATTCCAAGTTCTGGCTTCTGGGATTAAGTAGAATAGCTCTAACTCTTCTTCCATATGAGAGCCCTTCAAATATTTAGAGATTTCTCTTATGTTATATCTAAATCTTCTTTATACTAAACATTCTTCCTTCTTATAACACATTTTCACATGACATGGTCTCCAGAACATTGATCCTATCTGGTATCCCTACTGTGGACCCCTTGTAGCCTCTCAGTGTCCTTGAAATCCAGTACCCAGTACAGAACACCATTAATTTAGAGAAAGTCTCAAATGGCCCAGGAGGACAAAGACTATCAGTATTCACAAGCTGAGCACCATGAGTCAACATAGATTGAGAGCTTACAATCTTTGGGGACTGCCATATCACACTCAACTCATGGTGAACTTCCAGTATGCTAAACCCTCACGTGCTTTTTTAGACTTCTCTCTAGCCATGCCTCCTGTTTACACTGGTGAAATTTATTTTTTGGATCTTAGTGTGTCTTTTCATTTATCATCATCAAAATCCACCCTATTGGATTTGACCTGACATTTGAGCCTGACTTTGTTGCCCAGTATGCTTGTTGTCCCTCCTCTTGTGTCATCTCCAGACTCTTTACAGGAAATGCCATTCATGACCCTATTCAAGTCACTGATAAAAAAAAAATATATATATATATATATGTATATATATATATATATATGTGGCACAGTATAGATCAACCCACTAGATACCTCTTCCTTCCAAGTTGATATTGAGTCATGAATGACAACTCTTTGGGTCCAACCATTAACTGGTTCCATATTCACAAAACGCATTATTATTTAACCTTTGTCTCTCCATCTCATCCCCAGAGTATCAGAAATATTTCAACTCCTCTACTAAGATGTAAGTAAAACTAACCTTCCTTCCTACCAAGCTAAGAATCCTGTCAAGAAAGGAAATAAAGGTTATACTGGAAGGATGAGTTCTTGTAAACCCATGCATGCATTAGTCTTTCATAAAATGCATTGCCTAGAACTGAATTTAATTCTCTCAACACAGTCTGATGGAGACATAGGACAAGACTAACATCACCTTCCTTGCTCTGGACATTCTATGGCTGCTAGAGGCATAATTTTGCTGCTGCAATAGTCTTCATAGTTCAATATGCTTTGTGTGGAAGGTCAGAGTGGGTGATTTCTCGGATCCTTTCCAATTCTCAAACTCACAGTTCATAAGATTTGGAGTTCAAAGAGACCTTCGATGTCATCTTGTCCTGATTCTTCAATCCTGGACTGCTGCTACTCATCTGACCAGCAGCCCTGCAGAACTTCTAGATATCTGTAAACCTCAAAATTTCTTAGACTTATAAATGTTGGAAATTTCACCATTGGGAAATTTCATACTTGAAAAATTTCCTATTGATAGTGGGTCTTGGCTATTGGAATGTGAACCCCATTGGCATGAGAGTTTCCTACTCCTCCCTTCTTAAGATTACTTTAGGACAGAAACCTTTTGCTGAACAATGGAAAGGACTTTGACCTATGCTTAAGCATAGAACAGGAATTTCTTTGAGTCATGATTTATTTTAGAATTGATACAATGGAGATACTTGGAATCAATCTCCACCCTACTCAGTCCTAACAGGATTGAGGAAGGGCTGCAGCTTAGATCAAAATTTAATTATTCCAATCTCTACCCTACTCAGGTTAACAAGATTTAGGAAGGGCTGTAGCAAAGGATCAAAGATTTAATTATTTGAAAATATGACCTTCAACAGACATGTGCAAAGCCAGAGACCTCTGGGCGGTCCTGGGTTAAGCTAGAGCCTCCATTGGCACAGGGAAATTGATGGTCAGTGATTGGTAGATGTGAGGACTGAGGGGAGGGAACTTGGATGGTTTCCTTAAAGAGAGAGGGGTGGTTGAGGAGTTGGGTTGAGTGATTGGAGTGTGCTCTGAGAAGCTTGCTCTGAAGGAAGCTGAAGGTGGGGGCCTCTGAGACTGTTTCTCCATTTTGGTCACGTGAGTAATAGGGACTGACCTCTTTTCTTTGCCCCAGCTATCTAAGGGCTTGGGCCTTTTGGCCCAGCCTAAACAGAAGGGGTATTTAAGCCCTATTCCCTTCTCTCCCTTTTCTCTCTATCTCTAATTCCTTTCTTCCTCCTATTGTAATTAAACTCCATAAAAGATTGACTGTTGACTTGAGTTTTCATTTAGGAATTACATAGCTGAATTCCTTGGTGACCTTAAATTAATATATATCAGTCTTTTAATGTGATTTCCTTGTCACATATCCCTACGTTCCAAAAGGGAGATAGGGTTGAGGAGGAACCAAATATGAAGGAGGTCAACTTAGTCCATTCACCCAACCTAGTGAGCCCAAAGGTTACCCTAAAATGCAGAAGCATCGTAAGATCATACATTTAGTTGGAAGGAATTTTAGAAGTCATCAAATGCAAACTTCCTATTTTACAGATAAGGAAGGTACATGACTTGCCTAGATTTCCATAGGTAATTACTGTGTAAGGGAAGACATGAATTCAGTCCTCCCTGACTCTCAGTCCAGCATTCTGCCCTTTTGTGCCTCCTTTGAGTGGAGAAAGGGTGGGGCAAGCATTCATTCTGCTCCCCCAATTCTGAAGAGATGCAGATTCCACCAGGGTCCCCTTTCTGTCCTTTCCTCCCATTCTCTTATCTGCTTATTTTCCCTTCTTTTCACTCCCCCACCCTGAAATCCTTGTAGTTGTTGTTCTTCAGTCATTTCAGTCCTGTCTGACTCTTCATGACTCCATCTGGGATTTTCTTGGCAAAAATACTGGAGTGGTTTGCCGTTTCCTTCTCCAGCTCATTTCAAAGAGAGTCTTAGGGTCAGGCAGCCCCCCAGTGGTGCTCAGGGTCTTGACAGCCCAGTAATAACATCAAATGTGCTTAGAAACAGAAAGAGAGGGAGGATGAGGAATCAGGGCAGACAGGATTAAGTGATTTACCCAGGATCACCTAGCTAGTAAGTGTCTGAAGTCAGATTTAAACTCGGGAAGATAAATCTTGCTGATGCCAGGCCTGACACTCTGTCCACTGTATCGAGATCCTGAAATCCATCTTGAGCCTGAGGTGGAAAGAATTCAGTGGACGGGCCCCAAAGAAAGGAATACCATGAAGCCAAAAGTAGAGCATGAAATTTTTCTTTGGTACCCTCAAAATCCTTCTCATCCTTCATCATTTCTTCCCCTTAGTGACTGACACCTGTGTCCCACCGGACACTCAGTGATCTCCACCTGCCCGTCCCTCTGGTCTGCTGGACCTAATAAATTGATTCATCCTTCAGGATTGGCCTCCCTCTCAAGAGAAATATTTTGCATTGTTGCTGACATCTGGAGGAAGACAGGCTGAGATTTAACTCAAAGAATAAATGGCCGAAAATGGAATTTCAGTCACTAAAGCAGGTCAGACAGTGCCAGAGAGCTATTTGAGGAGAGGAACTTCCCTGGGTCCTTTAAAAAACAGGTAGTAGACATTGATAAGCATCCTGCTTCTTACTCACCTGCCCTATCATAACGGAGAAAGCGAAGACCCCTGTGAAGTAGTTCAGGAGCTGGAATACGATTTCAAAGAGAGTCTGAGGGTCAGGCAGTCCCCCAATGGTGATCAGGGTCTTGACAGCCCAGTAGTAACATCGAATGTAACTAGAAACCGAAAGAGAGCAGAGTGTGATTCGAACCATCACTGACTCTACTGGACTCAGCTCAGATGGCTTTTCTTTTCTTCTTTTTTAAACCCTTACCTTCTGTTTGTTTGTTTTTAAGGATTCTAAGACAAAAGAGCATCAAGGTCTAAGCAATCAGAGCTAAGGGACTTGCCTAGGATCTCACAGCTAGGAAGAGTTTGAACCCAGGTCCTCCTAACTCCAGGTCTCATGGTCTCTTCACTGAACCACCCAGCTGCCCCTCAGATTGCCTTTCTCAAGGTCTCTGATTGCTCATGAAAAACCAGGGGCCAAAGGAGACTCTTCTTGTTTATTTTTACACTTCTTAGCTTGCTTAAGAGGCACCCACCTCATGTGGAGGGATGCTGTGGGTAACTATGGCAGCATAAAAAATAATAATAGCTTGGAAAAGGAAATGGTAACCATTCTAGTATCTTTGTCAGCTCCATGGGGTCCTGAAGCCTGGAACATGACAAAACAACCACAAATAATAATAGCTAACCTTTTATACAACACCCCTTATATGCCAGGCACTTTACAATTATATCTCATTTAATCCTCACAACAACCCCAGAAGGTAGATGCTATTATTATCCTTATTTTACAGATAAAAAAACCCTAGGAAAACAGAGGTTCATTGACTTACTCAGGGTCACAAAGCTAGTAAAGCTATATTTGAACTCAGATCCTCCCAATACAAGAAATCAATTTAAAAAAAAAAGAGGCATCCTCTCTAAAAAAAGAGGCACTCCGATGTTCATAAATATACACATGGCACAAGAAACAGAGCACTCTCCAGAGAAGGGGTTCTTAGTGTCTCTGCATCTTTGGCCCCTCTGATAGTCTGGTGGTATCTTTGTACCCCTTTTCAGAATCATGATTTTTAAATGCATAAAATCAAATACATTGGATTACAAAGAAAAATAATTATATTGAAATCCAATTATCAGCGAGGTGACTCAGTAAATAGAGGACCATGCTGGAGACAGGAGGTTCTGGATTCAAATATGACCTCAGACACACACTTCCTAGCTTGCGGACCCTGGGCAAGTCTGTCAATCCTATTTCCCTAGCCCTTGTGCTTCTGCCTTAGTGTTATTGCTAAGATGGAAGGAAGGAAGGAAGGAAGGAAGGAAGGAAGGAAGGAAGGAAGGAAGGAAGGAAGGAAGGAAGGAAGGAAGGAAGGAAGGAAGGAAGGAAGGAAGGAAGGAAGGAAGGAAGGAAGGAAGAAGAAATATAATTATTTTTAAAAATTTAAACAAGTTCATGGATCCTAAGTTAATAGTAATTAGCATGTACATAGTGTTTTAAAGTTTGCAAAGTACTTTATAAATAACTCTGGGAAGAAGGTGCTATTTTATAGCTGAAGAACCTGTGGCAAGCAGAGGTTAAGTGACTTCCTCTGAATCACACAGCTAGTATGGGTCTGAGGCTGTATTTGAAGTTAGGTCTTCCTCATTCCAGGTTTAACGCTCTATCCACAGGGATTAAGAATCCCCTACAGGGGAAACTAGGTGGGTCAGTGGTTAGAGAGCCAGGGTTGGAGATGGGAGGTCCTAGGTTCAAATCTGGTCTCAGATACTTCCTAGCTGTGTGACCCTGGGCAAAAAAAACTTGACCCCCATTGCCTACCCCTTACTACTCTTCTACCTTGGAACCAATACACAGTATTGATTCTAAGATGGAAGGTGAGGGTCGAAGAAAAAAAAAGAAATGAAATCATCTAGGACAATCAGTCAAAAAGCATTTATTAACAACCTATTATGTGCCAGGCACTGAGTACTATCCAATATACCCATTTTACAGATGAGCCCCCAAGAAATAAAATGGATTTCCCAAGGTCACAAAGGTAGGAAGTGGCAAAAAAAAGGATTTGAACTCAAACCCAATAAGCCATTTTTCCACCACACGATGTCTCCCTAGATTCCAGATCAGGAGTTCTTAACTTTGTTTATTTCCTGGATCTCTTCGGCAGTGAAGCCTATGAACCCATTCTTAGAATAACATTTTTAAAAGTTGAAAGAAATCACAAATTTTAATTTTGGGTTAATGAAAATAGAAATGTAGATTCTTTTTTCTTTCCCATACAAGTTCCTAGTCTATGCTGTCATTTATTAATAGACTCCTTTTCTCCCATGGATCACAGAGTTAAGAACCCCAATTCTAGATCACTCTCCCAGAAAAGTTATGTTTGTTTAATCACAGTAGGTGCTATTAAAAATGTGTTTAGTTGAATTAAATGGACATGAAGGGATAAGAAGGCAGGAACTTCTCTAATTGGTAGAAAATTTGCCAACCACCAGAGGGAGCTGGTTCAGCCAGAACCAGAAGAAGTACCATGTTCTTCCAGCTCCCCATCCTCTTTGCTACCTCACTTGGAGAAGAATGTTTGCTTCCTTTAATATTCAACTTAAATCCCATCTTCTGCAAAAGGTCTTTCCCAGTCCTTCCCCTCCACCTCTAATATGACCTTCCCTTCACACTATATATTTTATTTGTCCATAGTTTGCATGACATTTCCCCCATTTGTCTGTGAGCTCCTTGAGGACTGGGATTATTTCTTTGCCTTCCTTTGTATCTGTGGTCTGGCACACAGTAGATGCTTAATAAATGCTGGTTGACTAAGTGCAAATTTGGAGAATGCCAGAAGATTCCAGAGGAGCTCTAAGAGTTGTAGGGACATAGATTCAGAGTCAGAAGGGACTTTGGGAACCACACAATTCCAATGTCCAACCTAGATGTGGCACAGTAAATAAGAGTGCTGAGCCTAAAGTCAGGAAGACCTGAGTTCAAATCCAATCTTAAGAAATTAGCTGTGTGATCTTGGGCAAGTCATTTAACCTTAGTTTGTCTCAACTTCCTCAACTATAAAATGAGAATAATAACAAGACATTGTTTTCAGGGTGGTTGTAAGGATCACATGTGATCATATTTTGTAAAGTACTTAACACAATGTCTGGCACATCATAGGCACTTAATAAATGTTGGTTTCCTTCTTTTGTTTTACAGATGAGAAACCGAGGCCAAGAGACCCCAAGTGACTTGTCTAAGGTCACAAAGTAAGTATCTAAGACTGGATTTGAATTCAAGGAGTAGTTGAACCCAGAGAAGATGTGATTTTCCTGATGTGGGACAGAGTTGGAAGTTTTTGCCTAGGAAGGAGATATCAAATCCCAAACTAAAAAGTCCAGCCTGTTTTTCAGCTTTCGAGGAAAGAAAAACAAAGGGGATAACCACAAAGGGACATAATTTCACCATCAGGCATTTGTGCCGATTTTACATCAAGATCCAAATTAGAATTGGACAAATTTGGGGGGAATGGCTCAAAGGGGAGGAACTGGACACATCTGGCCAAATACCTAAAAGGAGAAAAAGAGACCCAGAAAGCAGCCCATTCCACTTAGGAACATCTCTAAGTGTTCAGAAGTTTTTTTCCTACATCAAACCCAACCGGCTCAGTGACCTACTGAGGGACCTTGGACAGAGCACATTGTTTCTAAACAATCATGGACCGTGAAGATCAAGGAATACACTCCCCAAATTTTACAAGGAGCAAAACTAAGCCCCCCAAAGAGTGTGATTAGCACAACTGGTGATTGATGCTTCGGGGACTTGAGTCTCACTCTTCTGAGCCCAAATACTCTCCTGGTACCTCTTACTAAGACATGAACACACTAAAATGGGAAGGAAAAGCCTTACTTCTGGATTTTTAAGTTAGAGTGGGCTACAATTGCTAGACTCCCTGGTAATTTGACCCTCAGTTTATTCAATCCCAGTTGCTATTGTCGATTAGTTGTGTCTGACTCTTCATGATCTCATTTGGGGTTTTCTTGGCAAAAATACTGAAGTAGTTTGCCATTTCCTTTTCCAGCTCATTTTACAGATGAGGAAACTGAGGAAAACAGGGTTAAGTGACTTGCCCAGAGTCATATAGCTAGTAAGTGTCTGAGGTCAGATTTGAATTTAGGGCTTCCAACTCCTGGCATTTGATTCCCTGTGCTACCTAGCTGGCCACGTTAAGGGGTTAGAAAGTGGAATCCCAGATTATAGAAACATGCCACCTTTTACCTCCTGTTTACTTGACAGTTATAAAATATCCCACTGGTGAAAAGGTTGTTTTTATCTGCATGGTTGTATGTGTTGTGTATATATATATTTTTACATGCTGCTGCTGAGAAAAAAGAACTGAATTTTAATGCCACCAATGGAAATCCCTGGCTGGACAAGAGATTTGAAACTTGGATGGCCATCTTCTCAATCATAAAACCAAAGTAATTCTCAATAACACTTACATTGCCATGGTGCTTTAAACACCTTTGCCATGACCCTCTGAGACAGTGGTACAAATCTTAGATCCCTTTTACTGATGGAGACACCAAGGTTCAGAGAAATTCTGTGACTTGTCCAAGGTCCCTGAGCTGGTGGCTTTTGGAGCATTGATTCAAACCAAGGTCTCTTGACTATGGATCATGTGTCATTCCCACTGCCCTATGCCCCTCTCCTCCCAGCATGCCATTGAGGATAATTAGAGTATGTCAAGTATTTTCACTTGGGGAAGGGGAGTCATAGTCAAAGGAGATAAGAACCCACTTTATAACTTTCCCCTCTCCCCAACTGGTTGTTTCCAGTAGAAGGACTCATCAGAAGCTGGTGGCCCAGGATGTTACTCTTCTGGAACTCTCACTTGGCCAACTGCTTTCTTGGAATTCATGCATATAATAGCTTCAAGCTCTTCCCTCACCAGAGAATGAAAGAATGACGACTGGGTATGCCCACTTAAGAAAGTGGGCAAACTATTGGTCTAGCTAAAGGCTTAAGGAATCAAGTGATGTCAAAATGGATTCCCAAAATTGGGAGTTAAAACTATGAAATTAATGAGAGGAGTAAACCAAAAGAAGTATGGCATAATGGATCAGATTTAGAGTCTGAAGACATAAATTCAAGTCCCATCCTTGCTATTTACTATTTATTCTTGTGATTTTGGACTTCATCTCTCTGTGCCTTGGTTTCTCCATATGTAAAATTCCATTAACACCTTTGAATAATATCCAAACTTGAAATATTTGCTTGGATAATTTACCATTTTTATATTTTAAAAAATGTGATCATTTTGAAAGAATGCTTATTCCCCAAGTGTCACATAATGATTTTGCTAGAACTGTATACTAGAGAAAAAATAGGATCCCTCTCAAATTTTAATGTCTTTTACAAGGAGACATACGCACATTGGTAAGAAAAATGTTGACAACAATTACACCAGCCCTCTTGGGTCACCTGCCATTACTCATGAGCACAGAGACCATCTAAGAGTGAAGATGGATTGGATTGGATTTGTACTGATTAGTCTCCTACTTTAGACATCAACAAGTGATTGAATCCTCCAGGCCAAGCATCAAATCACAAATCTCAGAGCTGGGAAAGCCCCCAAGAGATTCTAATCAAGGTAACTCCCTCCACCCCTGACCGCCAGCCCATTTGTGTTTCTTTGTCTAAAGCGGCCACTAGAAGTGGCATGGTGGGCAGTAAACAAAATTTGGAGGCAAAGAACCTGGTTTCAAATACCAGCTCTTCCATTTATTACCTGGGTAACCTCCAGCAAAGAACCTCATGAAGTTTCCACATCTACAAAAGGAGAAGACTCGTCTAGATGACCTAACAGGTCTTGTCTAACTCAAAATCTTGGGAATGAAATGAAGCAGATACATAGATAAATTTGGGCAATTATAATAGTTTTGTGTATCTGTATTGCATGTTAACATTTCCCCATGACAGCCCTGTAAAGGAAGGGAGGAAACAGGCATTTATTAAATACCTACTATATGCCAGGCACTTTATAATTAATATCTTATTTGGATCTCACAACAACCCTGAGAGATAGATCCAATGATTACCCTTATTTTACAGATGAGGAAACTGAGGAACAAAGGGTTAATGGACGTGTCCAGGGCCACATAGTAAGTATCTGAAGCTGGATCTATACTTGGATTTTCTTGACTCTACATTAGGCACTCCATCCCTTTTTTCCCCAGAAGAAATTGCTTTTTATTATTTTATATAGATTATTTTATTTATCTAGATGCTTTTGAGGTAGGTAGGTGACAGATACTCTTAACAATTTTGTTATTGTCACTCAGCTGTTTTTCAGCTATGTCTCACTTTTCATGATCCCATTTGGGGTTTTCGTGGCAAAGATACTGAAGTGATTTGTCATTTCCTTCTCCAGCTCATTTTATAAATGAAGAAACTGAGGCAAACAGGGTTAAGTAACTTACCCAGAGTCACACAGCTAGTAAGTATCAGAGGTCAGATTTGAACTAAGGATTTCCTGACTCCAGACCCAACATTCTATCCAACTGGCTGCCCAACTCTATTTTACAGATGAGGAAACTGAGTCTCAGCAAGCCTAAGTGTCTTGTCCACAATCACATCTCAAGGCAGAGATTCAAACTCAATCCTGCTGACTTTAAATACTGTGTGCCTTATATTGTGCTGTTTCAGATCTGAATACTTGTCTCAGTTGTATATTGCATGCTATAAAGAAACACTTAGAGACCTAACCCAAAAGAGAGAAGATGGGTAATTGCTTACCTGTTTCCTATTCCATCATAAACCCAGTGAGTGGAACCAATTCCTTGGTAGTCTGATGCCCAGTAATACAGACATGAATTCACATGTAAACTATAGAGCAAGTAGGCTGTGGTTCTTATGACTCTGTAAAAGAAAGGAAAGAATAGCTTTATGAGGGCTGAGAGAAGAGGTCCTACCTTCTTCCCATAATGGAAGAGCCAACCATGAGAAAATCTCAGATTGGATTTAAAATGAAGGCATGGGACAATCTCTCTGAGGCCAGTGGATCTGTTTCCCCTCTGAGAGGAATACCCAAGTGCAACAATAAGAGATGGAAATTCCCAGCTCGAATAAGGAGATGCCCTTCAATTGGGGAATGGCTGAATAAATTGTGGTATATGTTGGTTATGGAATACTATTGTGCTCAAAGGAATAATAAAGTGGAGGAATTCCATGGAGTCTGGAACAACCTCCAGGAAGTGATGCAGAGTGAAAGGGGCAGAACCAAGAGAACATTGTACACAGAGACTGATACACTGTGGTACAATCAAATGTAATGGACTTCTCCATTAGTGGCAATGCAGTGATCCTGAACAACTTGGAGGCATCTACGAGAAAAACCACTATCCACATTCAGAGGAAACACTGTGGGAGTAAAAACGCCAAAGAAAAACAACTGCTTGAATACATGGGTTGAGGGCATATTGTTGGGGATGTAGACTCTAAATGAACATCCTAGTGTAAACAACAACATGGAAATGGGTTCTGATCAGGGACACATGTAATACCCAATGAAATTGCGTGTTGGCTACTGGAAAAGTGGGTGGAGGGGAAGGAGGAAAATAATGTGATTATTGTAACCAAGGAATAATGTTCTAAATTGACTAAATTGACTAAATAAACTCAAATTTAAAAAAAAAGGAAATTCCCAGTTCGGTGTACTGTGTACCAAACACCTTGGGAAAGGACCTACTGGGGTCAAAAAAATGACAGTTTTCTTTTCTAGGGGGTAGGTCTAGATTTGCCGGATGTGTTTGCAAAGAGGAACTATTGGGGCATGGAAAGCTTTTGTCAACATGGAATCTAGAAAACCCAAACTTGTAGCCTAGTAAGATCTGATGAACCCCAAGTTTTAGGACTAACTTGTAAATTGGAGACCCCAAAGCTTGTACTTGTTCCTGGTTCCCGTGACAATCTACTCTGAGGAGAATCCCAGGCTAGCAATTTCAGACTGAATAATGGACCCTAAGGTAAAGACAATCCCCATCAGGTGTGGTCAAGCACAAGCTGAGGGACTCTTCTTGTCTCCAGAAGCCTCTCCCAGTATATCACATCCTCCTTCTGAGGATCAAACTCGGGACCTTCAGCTTTCAAGACTTGACACACTGCCTACTGTGCTAAAGAGTCACTTGACTTGGGCTTAGCCTCCACCTCAAGTGGATTCTTTTACCTTGGGCTCCATTATTCAGTCTGAAACTGCTTGCCTGAGATTCCCTTCAGGGTGGATTCTCACGGGAACAAGGACAAGCTTTGAGGTCTCCAACTTACAAGCTAGTCCTAAAACTTGGGGTTCATCAGATCTTACTAGGCTACAAGTTTGGGGTTTCTACATTCCATGTTGACACTTTCAACCCTCTGCAAAATTCCACCCTTGGGAGTTCCCATCACCAGCAATCTCCTGCCACTGCATCTCACCTGTAAACATATGCCTTGCTGAGAATGGATTCAAGCCGGTTATTAAACTCGAAGAAAGCCATGTACTGTAAGTGAAAAGGAGAGGGCATAATGAGTACACATCAGAAACTTCCATGAGGAACTTGGTACTGACCCATCATCCATTAGCTCCTTTCAAGGAGGCTTAGCTCAAATACTACTTCCAAAGACCAGATTCTGAATTCAGGTTTTCCAAACTCTATCCACTGAGTCATCTAGCTGTTTCTGCTTATCAAAACAGGCAAAAAATTCATACCAGGACTGAGCCAACCAATTAGCTGTAAAAAATAAATGTCAACCTTTTACTTCCCCATCTTGCCCTGAAGACTCAGCTTCCCTTTCCTTTTCATTGGTTGTAACTACAAAATGAGTCACAGAATGAATGATCTATCCCACAGGAGATGATACTATCTAAATGTTGATGGAGGACTCAGAGCCCTGGATATATTTTGTAAAGCTGTTTAGATGAAAGATGCCAACTAAGTATGCCAGGGGACTTACCTTTAAGCAACGTGGCAACCGTAAGAGGGAATTCACACCAACTTTCAAATAGAGCAAGTCAAGGGGCAGGAGACAAATCAGATCCATCTAATGCAAAATTTTAAACCAAAATAAAAAATAAGGGGAAAGTCACAGACTGGAGATACCCATGAGCCATAGGGCCTCTGACACACATGCAAAGATGGCATTAGAAATATGCCAGGTGAGATTAATTGTTACATAATAACCTTATTAAAGGATGCATGTAATGTGAAAGGAAGATAAATGGAGAACTGGCTCTAGGTCAAGATTTCTTTTCTAATAGGATAACAACAGAGCTGATTTTGTTTGGGAAGAAAAATAAAATCTGTTATCACATAGGCTACAGAAATACATAATGTCCCAGATGGAAGGCAATCATGTATTTTAATACTTGCTTTAGGGTAATAAACATTTTCTATAAACTCAAAAAAAAAAAGAAAGAAATATGGCAAGTGGGGAGGAGGGAAGGAAAAGAACATTGATCATGTAACCTTGGGAAAATATTCTAAATTAATTAAAAATTTTCAATTAAAAAAAAAAGAAATATGCCAGGTCAAGGCATAAGAAGCCAAGTGGATGCCCTTCAATTAGGGAATAGAAAAACAAATTGTGGTACAGGAATGTAATGGAATATCACAGTGCTGTAAGAAATTGATTCAGAGAAGTGTGAAAAGACCATAAGAACTGATGCGGAGTGAAGCAAGCAAAGCCAATAAAATAAAATACAATAATGGCAGCAATGTGAACTGAAAGAATATTAGACCAAAAAATGAAAAAATGACTAACAAAATTAACAAGATCACACATAAATTGAATGAAGAAATAAAAGGGCATCCCTAATTTACCACTTCAAGGAGGAGAGATGTCTACAAGACTACATGTTTTCAGACTTTTTTCAATGTATTGATCAGTTATATTGATTTTTTTTCTCTTTTTCTTTTTTGTCTTTAAAAAACACTTTTTTAAATAGGATGATACTGAGAGGGAAAAGAGGAAGGATACTATGGATAATTATGATAATGTAAAAAACAGAAGACATCAATAAAAGCTTATTTTAAAAAAGAGATATGCGAAGACACTCACTTCAGCAGCTCATAAAAGTAAAATTAGAAATTCAACAGCAACTAGAGAATGGTCCTGGCTTCAAATCTTAGCCTCAGATACTTCCTAGCCATATGATCCTGGCCAAATCATGTAACCTCTGTCTGCCTTAGCTTACTCAACTGTGTAATGGGGAGATCCCACTTCAGGGCTGTTGGATATCAGATGAGATATTTGTAAAAGGCTTAGAATAGCATCTATCACATAACAGTCATTTAAATACTTGTTTCTTTCCATCTTCTTCTTCATATTCCCTTCAGTGCCTAGCACAGGGCTTTGAACGTTGTAAGCGGTCCATATGTGTTTGTTGAACAAGTAAATGAATGATCCACTTAAGCCCAACCAGGGGTGCCCATATAAATCTGTCTAGGAAACCACGCATTGTAAAACTTATGTATAAAACATATACCTTAAATCGGCGAGACTTTAGGTAGTTGTTCCTCATTTCCTTCTTGTCTGTCTAAAATGGAATGGAAAACATGATCATCACAACCCAAGCACTGGAGCAGGGAAGATCCAGGCTTCTTCCAAGCATCCTGGGGCAGGTGAATGCTCTCCTTTTCCTATCCAAAGCAAAACTTGATATCCAGATACCATGAGAATAGGCATTGTCTATATGATCCAGTAGAGGGCACACCAAAGAGAATCCAGACACCTGCATTCTCCATGTAGCTCCATTACTAGAAAGACTGGGTGAATTTGGGCATGCATATCCCTTCCCTTCCCATTTCTACATGTAATTGGGGGGAAATAAAATAAAAATTTTAAAGGAAAAAAAAGAAAATATGTTCTATTTATTTATAGGTGTACATGAGTTCCCCAGATAGCCTATAAACTCCTTGAGGCCAAATCATGCAAATCCAAGATATTTTCAGTAACTGCCTCTAAAATCCAACCTTTCATTTTACAGAGGAAGAAACTGGGCTCAGAAAATCCCAAGGTTAGGGCTGAAACTGAGGCCAGTGCCTTGACTTCCAGATCTTTGAGCCAAGCACAATTGAAAATAAATTGGCAATTGTTAGCCACTATAGAGAATGAGCTAGTTCCATTATGGTGGGTATACTTCCTGCTTGCCAGGCAACTTACAATAATGTCTCCTCCTTTGACAAACTGCAGGCGAATCTGAAACACGGTGATATCTAAGAAATAGATCAAGTCACACAGATAGTCCATCATTAGCCAGAGATGGATATTGTCAGGGGTCTCATATGGAAAAGCCCATCGGACTGGAATCAGCCAGCAATTCCAATTCCAGGCCAGGACCACGAAGAAAAGCCAAAGGATATACATCAGATCTAAGAGGAAGAGAGAGAGAGGTGGTGGTCAGTCACACATAAGCTGAGGAGCCTTTGAGGAATTTTTTTTTCAGATTCAGCATAGAAAGTAATATGGCAGCCATAAGGCAGCAAAGTGATACACTGGAGGAAAGGGTAAGAAGGAGGAGGAAGAGGGGAAAGAGGAGAAGCGCTTGTTTTCAGCAGTGATTCAGCCTGATGCAGCACCACAGAGGAAGGGGTGGCATCCCCTCCCTGAATGAGGAAAGACCATGGATATCATCCAACTCTTATGGCCAATAAAACAGACAATTGTGGATGTGAGTGGAATCCAGCAATGCCCAGTTATCTGTAACAGAAGATGAGGGACTTATACACCAAAGGAAAGAAGGATGGGTGATAAAACCAGCGGTGTTTGCCTTCTCTCAGTGTCTATGAAGCAGGGATTCATCCAGACACTTAAGGCAGGAAAGTCATTGAAGCTGCTCAATGGTAAGCGATGGAAGGACCATATACTTTAAGAGGACTGACGGAATGTGATGCAAAAAGAAGGGCTGGATGAGATGACAATTGGGATAGAAAGACTGAGAATAAGCTAAGCTCCTATTTAGATAAATTAGCAATTCCTTACAAGGGAAAAATTAGACAACAATTATAAAAAACATATATGGTACAATGAAAGGTAGTAACTTGAAAAGCCCCCTGAATGAGAAAGAATTTTGTGGACTCCTAAAAATGATGGAAAACCATCTAGAAATTCCAGGGTGGTTCCGAATAAAACTGAAAGAAATAATGGGATGGAAATTAAGCTCTCAAAAATAAATAAAAATGGCAAATAAGAGAGTTGATCATTTAAAACACATTGCAGAGAAGCTTTCTCCAAAAGAAGCCCTGAAAAAGATACTGGCTGGTCTGGCAACCCTCAAAAAGTATAGAAGAGTAAGAAAACTTGGCTGAACAGAATCAAAAGAGAGCATTAAAAGAACATATGCAAAGATAATTTAAAGATCCTGGATCTCCCAGAAAAAAAAAATGTGATGAATTCAAAAGTATACCATACTTCAAGAAATAACTTATAGATTATAGACAGAGAGGAATCCCAAATTTAACTCACAAAGGAACATAATAGTCAAATGTCAGAATTTCAAAGTCAAACAACAAAGATTTCAGGCAACCAAGAGGAAGCCTTTTACCTACCAAGGAAAATCGAGTTAAATAACTCAGAACTATTCCTTATCTATGAGGAATCAATCAAGACACTGAAAAGCCAATCAAGACAAAAATCAAGCCATTCTGAAAAGCAAATGAGACCCATCAAATCTGAATCTAATAACATCAGTTTTAAATGGTAGATTTTCAGCAAAATAGCAGAATTTCAGAATTTCAGAAGAAACAAAAAATGAGCAGGGTTTTTGCTCAGGCCCTGGCACAGTGCCTGGCCAATAGTAGATCCCAAACAAATGTTTATTGACTAACTGATATCAAATTTTCAAACAGGAGAAATATAAGAAAGGTAAATAATTATAATTAATGAGAAAAACTTAGCAATGGAATTAATATCTTTATTTATGGGGGCAAGACAAAGCTATCACTAGCTAAAGACCAATTAAAGTCCATTGAAAGAGGACATCTAGGGTCAAAAGTACCTGAGAGAGATGAGTTTGTTTGTTTTTTTTATATGTCAGAGAAGAAAAAGTGAATTAATACTCAACTAAAATCCATTAACATAGGAGAGAAGAAGAGGGATATACAGAGAAAAATCTCAATGGGGTTGAAGAGGAAAGAGAAGGTGTAGAATAAACCAGAAATTCAAAGCTATTATACTTTCTTAAATCTTTCACCCTATCAGGAAATTATTTAGGGGTAAAAAAAACAGTTCCAGTGGAATGATGTAGGGCAGGGATTTCTAATTGGGAGGCTATGAATATGTTTTTTAAAAATACTTTGACAACTATATTTTATCTAAATTGATTTCATTTGTAATTCCATGTATTTTATTTTAGAATTTAAAAACCTTCTTCTGAGAAGAGGTCCCTAGGCTTTACCACACAGTAAGACATCTAAGACACTGAAGGTTAAAAAACTCTAAAGGGAGAAAGGTGGGAGTTAGATTTCACTTGAGCAGAGGGATGGATATGGATGTCAAGGTACATTCCTATTGCATGCAGGGATACAGGGGAGCTGAGAAGGGTTGGGAAGGCAGCAAGTTAATATTTCAGGAGTAAAATTACTTTGGAAAGTGAATAGGTGTAAGTATCATTTCCATGATTTTCATTCATATAAGAAACTCCCAGGTGAGGACACTTCTGGTAAAGTAGGCTGCCACCTTCTCTAATTCAGTCTCAGAGTTGCCTAGAGCAGACTTCTCAGGATCTCACAACCAGTATAAATCAAACACAAGTTTTTCTCATTTGATAGTGACTCTCTAACCATTATGACACACTCCATCTCTTCTTCTTTGGAAAACAAAAGCTGCAAAATCTATCGAAGGCAAGGTTTCTTAGCCTTTGTTGGATTGTGGACTCTGGGCAGTCTGATGAAACTGATGAAGCTTTGCTCCAAATAAGGCTTTTAAATTCCAATAAAATACCCAGGATTACAAAGAAAATCAGTTGTGAAATACACTTATCAAAGTTCATTAGAGTCAGATTAAGAACCCTTGATCAAAGGCATTATCCTTAACCCATCTAGTTCACATACACTTACTCATGGATCATCTCCCATCCAGTACATCTTCCTGCCCCTTCCCATCACCCCCTGGCACATCTTCCCTCCTCAGACCTCCCCTTGATCCATTCCCTGTCACCTCTATATATTAGCATCAGAAGGGTCTTTCCCACTCAGGACTTACTGGTGAGGGGGTCGATGCTCTGGGGGAACCGGTACATTTTCAATGGGCGGCGTTTGAACTTGCAACACAACATCTCACAGTAATGTTCTTCCTCTTTAGCTGTTTCAGCCTCGGCTGCTTTGGGATCTGGTGTTGGTTCTGGGGCTTTCTTGGCAGGGGCTATGGGAGAAAAATGGGAGAAACTCTTCCATCCACCTCAACTGTATCATTTATCTCAATTCATTCAGACCCAGATATCTAGCAATACACATCCCTCCAGTCCCCTGCCCGTGCCCTTTAATCCTGCTAAGATCCAAGGAGAAAAGGGATACAGGGATGTTTACTCCAAAGATCAGTGTGATGGAAACTGGAGGAATTTCTAATCAATTAACTGAGAAATTGCTCCTTATCCTCTAACAGCCACAGCCATAGGAAAGCATATTGCAAACATTGAGTAAAGTGGTCATTGTGGACTCCCTGCATGCCAAGCAACCACCAGAGCTTTCTCCTGGGGCAGATTATGCTGCTCCCTCCTCAGAGAGTTTGGGAAGCAGCCCAGACTTGCTAGGTAGGAGATCTGAGGCTCTCCTCTGGAGCCATTCAGAACCAGGAGTGTCTAGAAGGACGGGACATCCCAGCTGGGCATCTGCTTATGTCTATCCTGGGCACCATTTTTTCAAAGATCTTAGCTCTTTCCTGAAGGATCCTAGAGGCTTTTTAGAGAGGCAGCCCCAGGGAGTGGGAAGAGTTGTGGCCCAAGATCAGAGTTTTGGACCTGACCCATTGGACCTCAAAGAAGTCCCTTCACCTCTCTAAACCTGTTATCCTCATCTGCAAAATGAGGAGAGTAATGCTTTGCAACATCCTAGCCCAGACCTAGCATCATGAGAAAAAATATTATATAAGCATGAGCTATAGTTAGAAAGGCAATGTGGTGTAGTGGAAAGAGCTCTGGCCTTGGGAGTCAGGAAAGTCTAAAGGGCAAACCCTCTCTGAACCTCAGTTTCCCATTTGTAAAAGGAAGAAACTTCATCACTGTCTTCAGAAACTCACATTCCTGAAAATCAAATCAACTTTGAAATTCACACCTCCTCAGTAGTTTGGAGAGGGTAGAGGATAGATATGAACACTTCCACCCAGACACTTCACTTAAAGAAGGGGGACTTAGAGCAGACAACTCATAATTTTCTATTTGGTTAGTTGTAGGACTTCATCCATGCCCCTGCCTCAAGTTCTCTGTCTCTCTCTCTCTCTCCTGTTCTCTCTCTCTCTCTCTCTCTCTCTCTCTCTCTCTCTCTCTCTCTCTCTCTCTCTCTCTCTCTCTCTCTCTCTCTCTCTCTCTCTCTCTCTCTTTCTCTCTCTCTCTCTCCTGCCTCTTTCTTATGTGTTGATATTCCCCTTAGATTGTGAGCTCCTTGAGGGAAGGGGTTGTCTTTTGCCTTTTTTATATCCCAGCATTTAGCACAATGCCTGGCACAAGATAGATGTTTACTGGCTGACTAAAATAAGGGACTTCTACTAGCTTGTCTCTTCTAGTTCATCCATACTACAATTCTACCACTTCTTAGTGTACACACACACACACACACACACACACACAGTAAAGGTACTTTATTCTTCCCCCATTCGACAACTGTGCCTAAGATGCCTTCCTCTTGCCTCCTCATCCCCCATGTCCCCCTCACTCACATGGTTTGGGGCTTTCCTCATCTGAGGTGACATCAGGATCGATGAGTTTCTCTTTCACTTTCTCTGTGCGTTCCTTGAAGAGCTTCACCAGCTCCTGGAGACGGTCATTGATGACGGCACTATTCTGGCTAGCTGTGGACTCAGCACGGTCAGCAGCCCTGGGGGGAAACCAAAATTTACTGAATATCTTTATTAAAAAGATAATAATAATAGTAAGAAGAAGGAAAGCCAAAGAGTCACCAAAGGGGGGATCTAGCTTTGGTTAGTCACACTAGGGAAGTTTTCAACTCACTCTTGTCCCTGAGGACTGGATGGAGCAGACCAGGCCACCACGGGTGACTGTGCTGGCGACAGGGCCTTGAGCTCTTCCACCTCATCATCCTGGGAGGGCAGCTTCTTCCTAGACAGAAATTCAAAACATTTTCAGCCATAGGCAGAGGGTCCTGAGGATGTGGCATCTAGCCAAGATCCACAGATGAGAAATACACAAGCCACAGTCATTTGTAAATTGTGCCATTAGGGACAGTCTTCCAGGCAGCTGGTGGAGCCTCTTATTCCCCAAAGTGGATGCCAAGTGCATGAAGCTTTTAAAGGAACCATTCTTCTTTTACTGTGTTGATCTATTCACAAACTGGCATGTATTCAATGCATGTGACCTTCTATATTGAGGGAAACGACCCTCCCTGCCACCACCAAGAACCCGTAGAATAGCAGCTCCTCCCAGATAACTTTCCCCCTAGTAAAATCCAGATTTGGGGGCTTCTCTGCTCAATTCCAAATTAATTAATAGGCAAAAAGAATACAAACTAACTAAATGAAAACTGTAACCACAGATTTCTCACCCATGAGAGACGTATTCCACCTAGAGAAGATCTGCCCAGTTTCCCTGATTAGATGGACCAGAAGAGCCCCTTAGGAAGTTGTGACCTAACAACAATTTTTGCAGGTTCTACAACCTCCATCCTCTCAGAAGCCACAACTATCAAAGACCCAGAAAAGCAGTTCTCATGCCCAAAGGCCGGAGCACTCTCAACATCAGGAACCTACATGATTTTATCAATGGAAATGATGCTAGAGAAGCATTGCCACTTGCTGCCCTGCCCCAAGGACCAGCGGGTTGGTCTTTCCATTTGGCTTACAGCTGAAACTGTTCTCTCCTCTCCTCTCCATCCTTCTCTTTCCTCTCTTCCAATCCTCCCTTCTCTTTCCTCACTTTTATTTGTCTGCTGTCTCCCCTATTCGAATGCAAGCTCTTTGAGAACAGAAATGGTCTTTCCTACTGCTCTGTTTGTATCATCGGCACTTAGCAAAGAGTTTGGTGCATAGTAAGAGCTGAATAAATGAGTTTCTGTTCATTAATTCTCAAATACTTGAAGGCAGCTATTTGTCTCCTAAATGTCATCATCTGCCTCAGAGAGAGGCTGCTCTGCTCGAGGCTAGACGTCCCATTTCTTTCATCCATTCTTCATGTGTCTTGAATGTTTCAGCTCCATCTGAACAGCCTCCGGGTTATTTCTCTTAAAATGTGGTGCCAAGAAATGAATGCTGAACTTCAGGTGTTAGACCCTTTCCTCTATTTGAAGAGGGGTGGGAACACTGGGAACAAGGCTGTTGGATGCACACTGAAAATCACAGATGTGGCTATGCTCGTCGAAGTGCTACTCTGCGAGGAAGCTTGAATCCAAGGGTGAAGGTTCAGCTAGAAAGGACTTGGATTCAAGCTTATTCAGGATCTGCTCAAAGCTTGGGTAATTGGGGACTTCTAAGAATAGACATCACTAAGCCTGCTGAAAGAACAGTGTCAGAAAGGGGACACAGTGCCTCTGCACCCCCAAAGAGATCAAAGAAGGAGGGGGATCGTGTATACAAAAGAGATTTATAGCAGCTCTTATTGTAGTGAGAACTAAGGAGTTCAGTTGGTGAGTGGCTGAATAAATTAGGATGTAAGAATTGATGGAATACTATTATGCTTCAAGAATAATGAAAAGGGTAGGGATAGCTACGTGGCTCAGTATAGAGAACTAGGCTTGGAGATGGGAGGACTTGGATTCAAATCTGACCTTAGACACTTCCTAGCTGGGTGGACTTGGACAAGTCACTTAACCTCAATTGCTGCCTAGCCCTTAATGCTCTTCTGCCTTGGAAATACTTAGTATCATTCTAAGGCAGAAGGCAAGGGTTCTTTTTAAGAAATATGGGGGGCAGCTGGGTGATTCAGTGGATTGAGAGTCAGGCCCAGAGGTGGGAGGTTGTAGGTTCAAATCTGGCCTCAGACACTTCCTAGCTGTGTGACCCTGGGCAAGTCACTTAACCCCCATTGCCTAGCCCTTACCACTCTTCTGTCTTAGAACCAATACACAGTATTGATTCTAAGATGGAAAGTAAGGGTTTAAAAAAAAAAGAAATAAAGAATGAAAGGGGTGAATTCAAAGAAATCTGAAAAGACTTCTATAAACTAGAGTGAGATGGGCAGAATTTTAAAAAAAACAATTTATCTACAATAACAATATTGTAAAGACATAACACATCTTATCAATGCAGTGACCCACCATGATTCCAGAGGGCTAAGGATCTATATCCCTTGCCTCTTGACAAAGAGTGGATGGATGGTAAAATGAGGCATAAATTTTTGGACATGGTCAATGTGGGAATATGCTTTAATTGACTGCATATATTTGTGAGGTTTTGTTTGTCTTTTCCTAAATTGAGGAAAGATTAGGAAGGAGAGAAAAAGATGCTTGTTGATTGAAAAATAAAATTTTTAAAAAGCTTTTAAAAATGAAAAAATGGTATTTAATAATCAATTTTGATTTTTTTAAATTATCCAACTGAAAGGGTAGAAGCAGAAAAGTGGCACCACCATCTTTCCAGTCACCCTAGCTCCCACCAACAGAGCCATCAACTTTGATTTCCTCTCTCTCCATCACTCTCCATATCCAATTAAATCTTCTCAATTATATTTCCTCAATGTCTATTCTATTCTTTCTAATCCATCTGATACCACCACCCCAGTGTGGTTCTTTGTCATCTCATGCTTGAACTATAACAATGGCTTGCCAGCTGGAAAAAGCACCAGGTTAAAAGTGGAGAAATCTGGTTTCTTGTATGAGCATTAACACTAATTAGTTGTGTGACCCTAGGCAAGTCAATTCCCTTTGCTTGATTCCCTTTTCTTCTCTATAAGAATTGGACTAAGAGGCAGCTGGGTAGCTCATTGGATTGAGAGAAAGGCCTAGATATGGGAGGTCCTGGGTTCAAATCTGACCTCAGACACTTCCCAGCTGTGTGACCCTGGGCAAGTCACTTGACCCCCATTGCCTAGCCCTTACCACTCTTTTGCCTTGGAACCAATACACAGTATTGACTCCAAGATGGAAGGTAAGGGTTTAAAAAAAAGAATTAGACTAGATCATAGATTAAGAGTTATAAGGGGTGGCTAGGTGGCTCAGTGGATTGAGAGCCAGGTGTAGAGATGGGAGGTCCTGGATTCAAATTTGACCTCAGACACATCCTAGCTGTGTGACCCTGGGCAAGTCACTTCACACCCATTGCCTAGCCATTGCCATTCTTCTGCCTTGGAACCAAGACACAGTATTGATTCCAAGATGGAAGATAAGGATTTTTTTTTTGAGACATAAGGAAGCTTAGAGGTCACCTAGACTAATTCCTTCATTTTGCAGATGAGTAAACTGAGGCTTAGAAAGTTTAAATGGCTTGCCCAAAATACAAGCAATAAGTGAAAGGGCTGAGATGTGAACTGAGCTCCTCTAACACATGAAATCTAACATTTTCCCCAGGGTACCATAATCTCTAAGGGTTCCACCCCCTCAGAACAGGCAGAATCGAATTCTATGAATCTTATGGGTGGAAGTTACAAAGAAGTAAATATAGGTTTAATGTCTACCGAAACTTCCTGCTAATTAGAGCAATCCAAAAGTGGAATGAGCAGCCTCAGGAAATTGTGGTTTCTGCTTCATGACAGGTCTTTAGGCAGAGGTTGTGCTGGAGCAGAATTCTTCAGGGTATGTGAGCTGTTCCATGGCTGGGTCAGATAGGAACCTCCATAAATCATTTCAGCAAACTAGAAAGAATTTGGCTGAGAACTGGCCTTTCCAGGGCTTCCTTTTCTTCCTAATGCTCTCTGCCTTTACAGGACGTCCTTGGATTCCTCTGCAAGGCTCCCTACCCTGTATTTCCGTTCCGGAATCGTACATGTAAGCTAGTGAAGGAAATCCCCTTGTTTCGATACACCGGCATCTGTAGCGCCAACTGACCCAAGCCAGGAAATTCGATGTTGAGTTACTTTACAGTTGAATGGAGAAGCCCTCTCTTCAATAACACCAGGGAAGGGAAAGGGGACAGACACACAATGGATGGAAGTCATCAAGGGAGTACCAGCCATACCCCTGGATTTCCTGGCTTTTTCCGGAGGTGTCCCAACCAGAAAGTTACAATGAGAACTGAAGTTACAAATGTGTGACCCGCCTGACCTTAATCAATTAGATTAAAGGGAATTTCTATTGGGGGGGGGGTGAAATAAAAGCCTTGGAGGTTAAAAAAAAATCAAGACTCTAGCCAGCAGTGGATACGACAACCTGTGAAACTGATCTCAAGCATTTTACCCTAAATGGGCAGCATCGGTCCAGCAAGTTCCTTAGACACTGGATCTCCTGAATTAGAGATTCCAGGGTTCAAGCTATAACCTTGCTACCTCTCGCCCATGGAGGGAAAAGCATCTTGTAGGACACCTCCAGACGCCCAGGAAAGAGCCAGCTTGTTTACTGGGGAAAGTCGAAAGTCTTGGAGTACCAATATTGCTTCTGATGCTGGTTTGTCTCCACAGGACTTTTTCTAGCGTACCAGAGAAATCTCTTCAGCCTGAAAGCTCCCTCCATCCCTGGACTATTTCTCAAGCTGGAAATACCATTCTACTCCTGTGTCCTCACCTCTGATTGGCTTGCTACTCCCAGAACCCCCCTTTTAAAGGAAGAAACCCAAACCAACCAAGGCTTCATTCATCATTGGGCTATCTTTATGACACATCTCCATCTGACTTCCCACTTGATGCCTCCCATACCACCTTTTCAGCTTCCTTTCTTGTGTTGTCTTCCCCTGTGAGTACGTAAGCTCCTTGAGGGCAGGAACTGTATTTTTCCTACTTGTCTTTGTATTCTCAGTTCTTAGCTTAAAAAGGTTAACAAATTCTCCTAGTTGTTCACTCATAGCCAATTCTCCATGACCGTATGGACCAGATCATCCAGGGAGTTTTCTTGGCAAAGAAACTGGAGTGGTTTACCATTTCCTTTTCTGATAGATTAAGGCAAACAAAGATTAAGTGGCTTGTCCATGGTCACACAACTAGTGTCTGAAGCCATATTTGAGCCCGGTTCTTCCTGTGACTTCAGGCCCAACACTCTATCCACCGAACCATCTAGCTGCCTTAAAGACTTGTTGACTCTCCTAAAACATTAGGGGCCTCAATTCTAGAATTCTACAATATCATTGCCAATGAGAGCAATGGGACTCACACACACAAAAGCACCTTGCATGGCTTAAAGCAGAAGCGACAGTGGTCAAAGAGGAAGCCAATGACAACTATAAAGATGGTAAATCATACTTTGGAGATGGGCTCTAGCAGTGGCCAATCTGTTAACTGGTTCTGTTCATTCATTCTACAAGAATAGTCTTCTAGAATCAGGACGTGCAAAGCCATATGAAGCAATAATGCATCACCAATATCATCATCTTCATCCCCATACCTGGTATTTACAGAGCACCTGACTAGCTTTTCTCATTTGACCCTCATAGTCATTCTGGGGGGTAATTAATTCAATTCAATTCAACCCAACAAGCATTTATATAATGTTTGCTGTGTGCCAGACAAAAAGTACACAGTCCCTGGCTTCAAGGAGCTTACACTCTACTAGAATGGAAATATTATTTCCATTTTATATATGAGCAAACTGAGGCCCCAAAACTTAAGTAACTTGCCCAAAGTCATACAGAGAGTAAGGAGAAGTTTCAGAATCCAAGTCCAGGGTTCTTTTCCATTCTGCCATAGTCATTTGTGATGCCCACTTAAATGCTCTGATCCACTTTGTTCTTAATCTTTTTCTGTATGTTATGGACCCTTTGGAAGCCCATGAACCCCTTCTCAGAATAATGTTGTTGGTAATTAAGGAAAATACACTAACTTTCCATTAGAGACTAGTGAAAATAAAGATGTAGTTGGTTTCCCATCCAAGTTCGTGGCCCTGTGAAATCTCTCTCCAGTGCCCTTAGACAGCCGTGGAGCCTAGTTTAAGAGGCTCTGCTCTGAATGTGTAGGAAGGATTCATTTGAGGGAGAAACCAACAAAAGCATTTATTAAAGACATTAGATGAGGAGAGGAGTTATTCTCTGGGCTCTGACGAGCATGAGGAAAGCGAAGCAGAAAGGGGACAAAGAAGACAGCTTCGGAACATTTAGCTCCATTTCCATCTATATGGCATTAATCATTATTGGAATTCTAATGTAATATAACAAAAGTATTAACTGAATGATCACACCTCTAAAGACAGAAAAAAGAGCTGTTGGGGACCAACTTTTTTCTTATTACTACTCATGATAGAATTACTAATAATCAAACAGCAGCATTATATTCTGCCTCAGTATCTTTTTTTAACCCTTACTTTCTGTCTTAGTAAAATCTGAGACAGACGGGTAAGGGCTAAGCAAATGGGGTTAAGTGACTTGCCCGAGTCACATGGATAGGAAGTGTCTGAGATTTGAATCCAGGACCTCCCAACTCCAGACTTGGTGCTCTTTCCATTGTGCTAACTAGCTGCCCCCTTCCATATTGTTGAAGAATCTCTACCTGCCTTTCTGGACCCATGACATTTCTCAAATGAAAAATACTCCCATCTGTCCTGCAAGTGATATGCTCTTAGACATTGTTAAGGATCTCAGCTATGATTCAATGGTCCTGCTATGTAATGAGATACACATTGCCTTTGAAAGCTCCCAGGGTACATCTTCAGCAGCCCCATAAGGACCTAGGAACTTGGGGGGATGGGGAAGAAGGAAAGGAGAGGAACCATTAGTGAGTATTTAATCCCACATTTTTTTATGGAAATCATCTGGCTAGGAATGTCGGTGAAATGAAAAGCTCTCCCTGGGACCAGACTGGCCACAAAGCAGCTGGGAGCATTACCTAATACATTTCCCTCTGGGCCTTCTTAACCCATCCAGAGAAGCACGTCATCTTTCCCTGACCACAACCAAACAACAGCAAATTGCTGGAATGACCTACTCATCTTGATGATAGGACCAGCGGGAGGAGGAAAAGCAGACCAGATTCAAGATGGATGAGCTTCATGAGACCTTCCAGGGAATCTGGTCCACTCCACTCTCTCATTTCACCCAGAAAGGAACCAAGACCCAGAATGAGGAAATGATTTGCTCAGAGTTCTTCCAATAATTCCCATCCAGGTCTCCTGACTCACAATCCAGTGTTCTTTCCATTATAATATACTTCCTCTCATAACAATAATAATAATGATGACAATAATAACAACTCATATTTCTATAGCTCTTTCCTTGTTAGAAAACACTTTTCTCAGGACAATCCCTAGAGGTAGGCAAAGCAAACATCATTACAGACATAACCCACATAATAATGCTTTGATGGGCAATATCATTTTACCCAATAATTTCACTAATTCAATTAATATATTCTAGGTAAATTCTACCATGATATTGTGAAATATTATAACATTTATAAATTATAACAAACTGCCCCTATTGCCTAAGGTGATATTTTGGGGGAATCAGTTCCTGGTTAAGGTACCATATCCCGATGTCTCTGTTCTACAAACTGAAAATTGAGGCTCATAGTTATTAATCAATCAACAAACATTTAATAAGCATCTACCATGTGCTAGGCTCTGTGCCAAGGACTAGGGATAAAAAGAGACAGAAGACATCACCTGCCCTCAAAAAGCTTCCAATCTAATAGGAGGTACTTAATTTTTGAGTCTTTGTTGAATGAATGAATGGATTTCCATGACGATGGGATTTTTGTGGCTACCTAACAGTGTTTTTAGGGTTTATCAAAGTCAACCCATTGGCTCCTGGTCAAACAGGCTGAGACAGATTGGCATTTAGAACAAAAGAACTCAAAGGGTTTGGTTTTTTCTTGACTTTCCTGATCTTGAGCCAGGGGGGGTTTGCCCAATGATGAGAGAACTCTTGGCTCTGTTAATCACTTCCTTTAAGGATCACAAAAGCCCTGAGTACAAAAGTAAGAAAACACAAAAAGAAATCGCATTTGCACAACCTAAGAACAAAGGCTATAGTTTAAGAGAAGAAATGAAAAACTGCACGATGGTCATTCTTTGCTATCGGGAAGAACAATAAGTATATTCATGACTCAGATCTACGTTGGGAAGGTTAATCATTTATAAATGAGATCTCACTTAATGAGATCTATAAATATGCCTTGGTGAAAGCTTGCCAGTACATGAAAGCATTGGCTGAGCCAGGATATTTGATGTGGAATATGTGTAAGATATAATTAGGGGAAGTCAAACCCATTATCATCGATTCATGAGTACAAGCAATCTTAATGTAAAAGAGACATCTTCCTTAAAGCAAGAGAGTAATCTTACTCTTCAGTCCTGAGCCATGACACATCTAAAAATGAAGAGATCAAAAGTATTGGCATCCCAAATGGGAAACTTACATCTCCAGGCAATTCACACCTACATAATCTTTTGATTATATAATTTATTCCCCCCCCATTCATCATCTACTGAATGCAGGCACTGGGGGTGACTATTTGTTGACCAAATCCACCAGCAAGGCCATCTCAGACTTGAAATTGTTGTCTCCCTTCCCCTCCTTTAAATTTCTTTATTTCTGTTAAGATACCATCAGATGACCCAACATACAGATTTACAATCTCAGAGTCATCTCTGACTCTTCATCTCTTTCTCCCTACTTTCTGTCTTAGAATCAGTACTAGATTTCCATTCCAAGACTATAGAGCAGTATGAGGTTAAGTGACTTGCCCAAGGTGACACAAGTCTCTGTTTAATTTTGGTAATTTATAGTGTGAATCTAATTTAAATCAAAAGCATTTAGCCTTTTCTATGGTATTGACCCCTACAGCAGTCTGAGGAAGCCTATGAATACCTTCTCAGAATAATGGTCATCAATTAAAACATTTAGGATTCAAAAAAGTCAATTATATTGTAATAGTTACCAAAATAATGGGAAAAACAACCCAATCACAGACTCCAGGTTAAGAACCACAGCTCTCGAGGGAATCGGAAATTCCCTCATCCTTCCAAAATAACATATTTCCTGTTTGTTCCACAATCACGCAAAAGAAGCCCAATTCAGGCAGTCCTCTCTATTGGGTTAGACCAGTGTGTTGAGAGGTTTTTTGCTGGGTTTTGTTTTGTTTTTTAAATCAAAGATCATTCAAACCACTTAGTCTGGAATACTCTTCTTTCTCCACTCCTACTACTGACCATCCCATTTTCAGGATGGGTGCTGTCCAAGTCCAAGTTCCAACTCAAGATCCCACCTTCTGGGATAGAACCTCAATTTCTTTTGATTCCAGTGTCTTCCCTTTGTTAATTATTTCCTATTTATCACGTACAGAGTTTGCTTTGTATATATTTGTCTGCATGGTGTCTCCTCCTTGAGGGCAGGGACTGCCTTTTGCTTCTTTGTGTCACCCCAGAGCTTAGCACCATGCCTGTATGTAGCACAGTAGACACTTAATAAATGTTTATTGATTGAAATTTTTAGAGCTGAAATTTTTAATGTCAACTGAAAGAACCTTGAAAATAAATTGTCCGAGCTAGAAAGATCCCTAGAACATAGGATGTCAGGGCTGAGAAGGACCTTAGAACACAAAATGTTGTGTCTTCCAGCTTACATATACTTAGAACTTAGGGTTCCATTTAGAGACACTAAGTTCATAGAATGTCTGGACTGGAAGGATCCTTAGAACAAAACGTCAAAGCTTTTCAACTTATAAGTATTAAGAACTTAGTTTCTAGACGCTTAGACCACAGAATGTCAGAGTTGGAAGGATCCTTGGGATGAAGAATATCTTCAAAGCATATAAGACAGCATATAAGGAGCAGACTTGGAGCTGGAGGAGCCAGACCTCCTGACTCAGACCCCAGCTCTTTTCATGTCTCAACCCCCTCTTTCTTCCACCAACAGTGGGAATGAAGAGGAGGGAGGGTACACTACCCTATTTGTTTTGTCAGGAAGTTCTGAAACCCTCCTGCTGCCTTTCACTAACCAAAGAATGCTGAAACACCCAGTCTCCTTCTTTTGTTCTCTAATAGAAAAGATACAGACCCCATCCTACACATTCAGTTTTCTTTCTCCCTTTAAGCTCCATCTACAACCTCACTTGTCTTGAAGATCCTAAACTCCTCAAATCCAGAGAATTATGTCTTATTTGTCTTTGAATTTCACCCAGTGTCACAGTTAGGAAGGAAGGAAGGAAGGAAGGAAGGAAGGAAGGAAGGAAGGAAGGAAGGAAGGAAGGAAGGAAGGAAGGAAGGAAGGAAGGGAGGGAGGGAGGAAGGAAGGAAGGAAGGAAGGAAGGAAGGAAGGAAGGAAGGAAGGGAGGAAGGAAGGAAGGAAGGAAGGAAGGAAGGAAGGGAGGAAGGAAGGAAGGAAGGAAGGAAGGGAGGGAGGGAGGAAGGAAGGAAGGAAGGAAGGAAGGAAGGAAGGAAGGAAGGAAGGAAGGAAGGAAGGAAGGAAGGAAGGAAGGAAGGAAGGAAGGAAGGAAGGAAGGAAGGAAGGAAGGAAGGAAGGAAGGAAGGAAGGAAGGAAGGGAGGGAGGGAGGAAGGAAGGAGGGAGGGAGGGAGGGAGAGAGGATCTACCATTTGGCCACCAAATGGCAATTGTGGCCCAATGAGGTCTGTCCTTTCTCCCAGTCCCAAAAAAGTCTGTCAATTTGCATTTAATAAGCATCTACCATGTACCGGGCACTGTGCTAAGTGAACGGGAATACAAAAAAAGGCAAAAGATGGTTCCTGGTCTTGAGAAGTTCACCCTGCTTAGAAGTGAACAGAGTGGACATGAGATGGAAGAGAATGACTGTCACTCCCACCTTATTCCAGTCATTGTTTGGGAATTTCTGTGGCTTTTCTACCTCAGTCAACTTCCTCCAATTTTTGTCCCATCTGCAGCCCCCAGCCCAATAGGGTCTCTCTTGGAGAAACGTGTCTCTGAATTAAGTTCATAGGATGGGGAGCTGGAAGGACCCTTAGAGGACGCAGAGTCCAATCACCTTATATTACAGACTAGGAAACAGTCTTAAAAGAGAATAAGTGAGATTCAAAGGTGACCCAGGCCCAAGGCCTCAGTTTCCATCTCCAGGGCTCTTTGCTGTCTCTCAGTATCTCCCCAGCTGCTTCCTTTCTTCAGGAGGCCCTGGGCAGATCCTGTTTTAAGGGTTGTGCATCTGAAGCCCAGAGCAATTGTGGTGAGAGAATGCCTGGCATGTATTTGGAATTTTCCTCACACGCTCTGTGAGGGACCAGCCACTCAGCATTCTTCTCACAGTCCTGACCCAGGATGTGGAGAAACCATCTCTTCAGGGGCCGCCCTCTCCTTCCCCTGCTGCTAGCTCAGGGTGGCTGGCCTTATTGTTTGTTCTCAGTGGGCACCCCGAGTCCATAATCTCTGCTTGGGGGCCCATCCTCTAGCCTGCTCTTTGGCAGGCAGTCCAACTGCTCCTTTGGCCAGGATTGCATTGTCACAGGAAAACCTTTGTTCAGGAGAGTCAGGGAAAAGAGAAGCCAGCTGCACGAGCCCCCTGACCCTTCCTCAGGGGCTGCTCCCCAGTCTGCTGCCGCCTATTCAGAGGGAGGGGCTCCCTAGGAATACCTCGGGACATATTTTTCACTTCCAATCAACTTCCCAGCAGGATGGGGGAGGCACAGCTCTGCTTTTTCAGGATGGGTGGTCTCCAAGGCCTGAGAAGAAAGGACAAGTCTCCCATCTCCTTTCATCTGAAACAAAGCTCGAGATGGTCTGAGGCTGAAAAAGCAGTGCTGTGCTAAGGCTTGCCGGTGACAGCAGAGAAAGGAAATCCAGGAGTGTTTCTAGAAGTGGCCAGCAGCATTCCTAAGACTCAACAATGTCCATTTGTTTTTATCTATGACCATCAATGACTCTCTCTGTCTCTGCCTCTCTCTCTCTCTCTCTCTCTCTCTCTCTCTCTCTCTCTCTCTCTCTCTCTCTCTCTCTCTCTCTCTCTCTCTCTCTCTGTCTATCTGTTTCTGTCTCTGTCTCTGTCTCTCTCTGTGCCTCTCTCTCTGTGTGCCTCTCTCTCTCTCTCTCTCTCTCTCTCTCTCTCTCTCTCTCTCTCTCTCTCTCTCTCTCTCTGTGCCTCTCTCTCTCTCTGCCTCTCTCTCTCTGTCTCTCTGTCTATCTGTCTCTATCTCTGTCTCTCTCTCTCTGTGACTCTCTCTGTGTGCCTCTCTCTCTCTTTCTCTCTCTCTCTCTCTCTCTCTCTCTCTCTCTCTCTCTCTCTGTGCCTCTCTCTCTCTGTCTCTCTGTCTATCTGTCTCTGTCTCTGTCTCTGTCTCTGTCTCTCTCTCTCTGTGACTCTCTCTGTGTGCCTCTCTCTCTCTTTCTCTCTCTCTCTCTCTCTCTCTCTCTCTCTCTCTCTCTCTCTCTCTCTCTGTGCCTCTCTCTCTCTGTGACTCTCTCTGTGTGCCTCTCTCTCTCTTTCTCTCTCTCTCTCTGTGCCTCTCTCTCTGTCTCTCTCCCTGTCTCTCTCACCCTATCTCTCTCTCTGTCTCTCCATTTCCCTGTTTCTCTCTGTCTTCCTCTCCCTATCTCTCTCTTCTCTTTCCCTCCATCTCCCTCTCTCCTTTTTCCTACTTCTCTCCATCTCTGTCTCTGTCTCTGTCTCAATATCTCTCTCTTTCCCCCTTGACCTTCCACTGTTCATCATGTCAAGCAAGTCCCAAGGCACAGCATAGAGGTGAGGTGTTTAAAAACTGGCAAGGTCCTATGTGATTTCCTATAGGACCGAGATGAGAAATACACCAGAGGCCAAGCCCTTGGGCAGGTCGGCATTGCATTTCCCTCTGGAAGAGGGTGGGCTCACTGTCAGGTAACAAGTTCCCAAATATCCCAGGGAATGAGGAGATACCAACTCCAATGAACTCCAAGGTTTACAGACCCTAAACTGGAAAGAAACTTTGTTCAAGGCTAGTTTATAGATGGGAAAGATGCTCAGTGACTCAACCAGGGTCACACAGGTAACAAGGAGCCAAGCCAGGATTTGAATCTGAATCTTTTCATTCCATATCCAAGGCTCTTTTCCCACTCCACCATGCTGACTCATGTCGAAGACTGTCCTTTATGGTCATTCAAGTAACACCAAACCCTAGTTCTAGCCTTAAACTGTGAAATTCTGGACAAATCATTGATCCTCTTCCTGCCTCATTTTTCCCACCGGTCAAACAGGAATATTTCCTGCCCTTCAAAGGATGTTAAAAGGCAAAGCAATGGGAAGGAAATGGGAAAAGCCTGGCTATCTGTCACCCATTCATTACCTGGTGGTGGCTGAAGCCTGGCCAGGAACTGTGAGGGTTTCTGATTTGGCTGGGGAGGGTGGCAGCAACACTGGACTTGGGGGCTTTTCTTCCACCTGGAGGGGCACACTCTCAGCATCAGCATCTTCAACTTTCACAGCTGGGTGTTCTCTTGTGGCAGGCACTTGGAGAGAAGGAGGAGGAAAAAATTAACAGTGAGAGAGAAGAAATCCCCATGGACCCACTTAACCAGCCCCCTCTCCCCACTGGGCCTCACTAATTATTGGTTGGGGAGAGGAATCACTCCTGGAGAAAAATGTGGAAACCTTGTTTTTGTTTTACCCTGGCCGAGTCACCTCCCTGCTCTGGAAACACTGGATTTCTTGCTCAGTAAACTCTGGTCTAGACCTTGGCATCTGGAGAGCCCTCTGGAAATGCCTGAGCTCACAGCTTTCCCTGCCCATTAAGGGGCTCTTATTGCTTTGGTCCAGATTGTCAGCTACACCTCTTATAAACAAGTCACCTCTGGGTGAGCCTTCATGAACCCAGTTTTGGGGTTTTCTCCCTTGGATTTCATCTGCAAATTTCTATGAGGTCAAAATGTTTCAAAGTTATAGATGCTGTCAATGGCAAAGCAGTTCTCCCTGGTGTACCCAAGATTGAATCCCTGCCCAATTCTCTAGAATGGAGCTACAGCTCAATGAACATCCCCTCAGCCAATATTTCTGGCAGCTAGACCAAAGGTGGTAGCTGTGCTGAGCCTTAGCCAAATTCTAAAGTCTAGAAGACTTCTCATTTCTGGCCCCTTCCCCTACTTTCCCTACCTCTCATTCCCATGCAGGAAGTTCTTTCATGATATCCAGACTCTCCTATTATGGAGAGTCCTATCACCATTTAGATGACCCAGCTAAATCATTCATACTAGGAGATGTTAGTTATGATGTCCTTAATGATGATATTTGAGGCAACCATGGACATGATTTTTTAGAGGGGTCTTTGAATAGATTCCACTATCACACTCTGCCTGTTGATATTCCTTCCTTCAAGGCTCAAATCAGGCTATAGTTTACCGTGAAGCCTTCCTTGATATCCCAGGTAAAGGATCTTTCTGTTCCCAATTTCTCCTACCACTCTACCCAAATATCTCCCTTGTACTTATTTTGTCCTCCCACCTATCACCATGAATATATATATATATATGTGTGTGTGTGTATATAAATTTATATATTTTATTTGTATAAATAGATTTTATTTTTATAAATATATTTTTATTTATATAAATAAACATCCATGATGATAGGAGGACAAGATAAGTACAAAGGAAATATTTGGGCAGAATGTCAGAATATATATGTATGTGTATGTATATATATATATGTATATATGTGTATGTGTGTATATATATAACATGTGTATACACACACACACACACACACACATATATATATATATATATATATATATATATATATATATATATATATATATCTTTGCCCTTTCCCCTTTCTAGATTTTAAGGCACTTGAAACCAAGATCTGGGATTTATCTATTTTTATAAAATGAAGCTAGACAAACAATAGTTGGGGATTAGTATTTGTTGAAATTGTGACACAAATTGAATCACAAGCCAAAATTAACTGCCTGTGCTTCTGCCAGCTCTAGTCATAAATAGAAACTAGTGAGGTTGATATTGACCAGAATATGGCCAACAGAAGGTCTCATGCTAAGATGCTCACTCAAGTTCCTTGGCTCCAGACAATTCTCTGACTTACAGTTAGAAAATTCCTTTTAACTTCTATTATATCCTTGACAAATCTATGTTCCTAACATTCAATTTACAGACATCCCCCTTGCCCCCCAGAGGAAAGACTATTGGATATGGAGCCAGAGATCCTGGGTTCATGGTACAAAGGATAGAGTGCTAGACTGAAATCGGGCTTAGATCCCACTTTGGGCATTTACTAGCAAGTGACCATTGGCAAGTCATCTAACCTATCCAGCTTCCTCTGGATGTAAATGAAGAGGTTAGACTTAATGCTCTCTGAGCCTTCTTTTCATCTTTAAATTTAAAATCCAGTGATTGTTCTCTATGTGACCTTGGGCAAGTCCCTTATCCATCTGGACCTCAGTTCCCTCATTTCTAAAATGAGAACAAGACTTCTAGGGTTCCTTATAGCTCTAGATCTATTATTTAAATCAGACAGTGAATTTAAAGGGTTTTTGCAAACTTTTTAAAGTTTCTGGCCCCTTTCTAGTAGATAAATCGAAATTATTGCTGTTATGATCCCATGAAACTCTCTCAGAAGCTATGGGCAGAGGGTGGGGGTAGGATGGGAGGACAATAGGATTCCCCTCACTTCCATAATGCTTCCTAGTTAGGGCATTCCAATGAACCTAAGAACAAAATCAAAGATCTAGGTCAGGGGTTCTTAACTTGGACCCCAAGAACTTGGTTTTCTTTTTATCCTTTTCTTTTTCACCTTTTTTTTTGCCTTCCTTCTTAGAATCAATATTAAATACTGATTCCAAGTCAGAAGAGTGATAAGAGCTTAACAATGGGGATTAAGTGACTTGTCCAGGACCACATAGCTAGGAAGTATCCGAGGCCAGATTTGAACCTGGGACCTCTGATCTCCAGACCTAGCTCTCTATTCCCTGGACCACCTAACTGCTCCCCAACTTTTTTTCTTTAACATTTTGCTAGGTATATTACCATACAATTGTTTTCCTTTCTAATCTTGTTTATTTTATTTTATTCGCTTAAAACATTATTCAGAGGAGGTATCTATAGAATCTACCATTATCTAAAAGGGTCCAACAACAACAAAAAAAAGGTGAAGAACCCCAGGACCAGGTGAAGCTGAGAGGGCCATCAACTTTTGTTCCTATTCCTTTTCCTTTTGTAAATAACAGAACCAAAAACCACCAACCTTTGTGCCCTTTTCAGGCTGGCACAACCCTTGCCAATCTTCCCAAGAAGCAGCGATTCAGCAAGATAGATGCAGAGAACATGCCCACTTCCAGGCAACACAGACCAGTTTAAGAACCTGACACAATACTGCTAAGACAGACCCAGCAGAGAACATGCAGAATCAACGCTGGCATGCACCACCATACTCTATAAGCCTGCCATGCAGAGGAAGGGTCATACTACCTAAGCGGCGGACTGAGCTCTTTGCCTCCTTCACGAAACTGGGCTTCGACACCCCCGTCCTCCTGTTGATGAGGACAGGGATGCGGGTGGTGGGGTATCGGTAGCTCGGCACATTAGGGAGATGCTCGGCTATGTTTTGGGAAGCAGCATTGGGGTTCCTGTGGCTAAGCGGCTTGTCTTGGACCAGGCGATCTAACTCCACATCTCGGTTTTGCTTAGACATGGCACAAGGGACCTCAGAGCCTCAAGCAAAGGCCAGGACCCTGGAGACTGGAACAAGAAACAAAATCACATGAAATGTGACATAGCAGCTGTTTTTAGGCAAGTGGCTCCCTTTGTCCAGAAAGGAGTCGGTGGTCCTATGGCTGGAGCTCCCAAAGGTGAATTCATACCTATGAAGACTTTCTAAATGTCAAGCCCCTCAATCCCAATATAAATCACCTCTAACACCCTTCATGCCTAGTTCCTCGTGCCTGGAACTTTCCCTCTACTATCTGGCTTCCCTTCTTCTTTTGAGGAGAGGTAAGGATGGGGGCTTAAGGATGTAAATTCATTGATTGGGCTAGCATTTGACCAAAAAATAGTAGATCAGTGATTCTCTCAATGATCAAAGACCAAGAAGTTCCTTTATGCAGGTATATAAGCCTTTTTTTCATCCCAAGACATAAATAGCCAATGAGGAGGTGGACTTCGAGCCCTCATCTCTTCCCTCATTACTCATCATAGGGAAGGTGGGTCTTCGCCTAAATAAGGAAAGGGCCAGGCTTCCCTGGCTTTTGGAAGAAACGTTTCCTAGTCCTCCTCAATCTTAATGCCTTCCCTCTGAGACCATCCCCAATTATCCTGGGTTTCTTGTATGTAGATAGTTGTTTACATGACTCTTCCATTAGATTGTAAGCTTCTTGAGACCAGGGACAGGGTTTTTTCTTGGTGTATTTTTGGAATTTTGACTTTCTTTGTGTCTCCCATGCTAAGCACAGTGCCTGGCACATAGTAGGTTAAGTAATGTTTGTTGCCATGACTTGACTTCAAGATTCACCTTGAGTGCTACCTACCTCCTACTGCAAGCGTTTTCCTGATTCCCCCACCCCCAGTTGGTAGGACTCCACCACCCAGAAATCACCTTGCATTTCTTTTGCATGTTTGTTTTGACTTATCTTTACAATGTTAACATGGGGAAGACATGAACTATTTTCATTTGTATTCAATAACTGTTGGTTGAATCGGATTGAATTCTCCTCCCCAAGATTTTTATGAAAAGGAGATAACAAGGCATTAATTAGCAAGCATAGGACCCAGATAACCTTGAACCAATTTCCTTCCTGGCTACTTAGACTTAGGATCTCGGACTCACATAGACAGACGCACACAAATCAGAGAATCTCAGAATTAGAAGGCGCCTCACTCACCCTCCTACCCCATTCAGGAATACTCCTGACAACAAGTGGCTCTCCATTCTCTCTATCTGAGTGTTTGGGCAATAAGGAGACAAATATCTCATCAACCAGTCAACGTTTATTAAGCCTCTGCCTCTCCTGAAGCAGATCATTCCATTGTTCGATAGGTCTCCTTATTATAGAGTTTATCCTTCTAAGTCATCTTTTTTTTTAATAAGCAATCAATGCACAAGCATTTGTTAAGTATTTACTGTACTCTGGGCACTGTGCTAGGAACCAGGGATACAAATACCAGGGGTGGAACCATCTCTAATTGCCAAGAGTTTCCATTCTGATGTAGTTGAGTACTTGATTACCAGCCCCCAATTAAACCAAACATTTGGTTCTTTGCCATCCGAGTCAGAATGAAAGATCCCTGAAAGGTGGAAACCCTGCCTCTTACTCCTCTGGTCCCCATACTTGGGTCTTCCTACCTCCAAATCTAGCACACTAATCATTGCATAAACTAGTGGCCTCTTATAGAAGGATGATGCTTTCTCCACTTGGTCCTAGAGGGAAGAAGAGGGACAAAGTTGTAGAGACAGATTAAAGCTTGGCATAAGGATAATCTTCCTAACAATTAGAGTGGTCCAAAAGTGAAAGAGGTATTCCAGAAAGCAGTGGGTTATCTCTCACTGGAGTTCTTCAAGCAGAAGCTCAATGACCATTTGTTGACAGTGTTGCACAGGAAATACTCAGTCAAGAAGGGATGGACTGGAGAACTTTTGATAAGTCTTCCAACTCTGAGATTCTGATTATTTCAGGGCCCAAAATGGACACTTGTTTAGTCTCCATGGCTGAGTCCAGCTGCTGAGGGGGAAACACCTAACAAGCAAGGAAAGGTGATAAGAAACTAATGAAATAAATTCTGAAGGCATCAATGCAAACAATTCTGATGATGAAAAAAAAGGGGAGGGATTTATTTAAACAGACATAGTAGATGTATAGAGAACTTGGGAATCAACTTCTATTATAAAAGTATATTTTTAAACATTTTATACTTATATATTTATTTATATATTTAAAATATATTTCTATTTTATATAAATATAACATTTTTTAAAACTCTCCTCCCCACCAAAAAAGAAATATGTAGAGAGATGAAAAGGAAGGCAGATAATAGAGTGTGAAAACAAAAGTGTGGCATGGCCCTGGGGGGAGCACTAAGTCAGAATGTGTTGAATTAACAAGGAAAGCTAAGGGAAAGGGAAAGGATTATTTAAAGATATACTTGGGGAAAGAGGGAGGTGAAAGAAGGAAGAGGGCCACTGCTTCTGAGGATGGGACAATAGTAATGGATGATGGAGAGGAGAGGGGCATGATCAAATAAGCACTGATTCAGTGCCCCCAATATGATGTGCATGCACTGTGTTGAATGCTAGAGACACAGAGACAAAAATTAAACAGTTCTGTCTTCAGGCATGGGAAGATGGACTAGACTTGCTTTTAATGGCCCTGAGAACACAATTGGAAAAATGGATGGAAGTCATAACAAGGATATTTAGGCCAAATGTAAGGAACAACTTCCTAAAAAATTAAAGCCATCCGAAAGTAAAATGGGTTTCCTTAGGTTGTCATGAGTTCCCCTTCACTGGATATCTTTGAGCAGATGTTGAATGGTCACTTTTTGGCCAAGTTGAAGGGAAGATTCTCAAGAAGGTATGGGTTTATACTCAGTAGGCTCTGAAATTGGCCTCCTTTCTGACTGAAGTTTTCTGATTATAGCATTCTGTTGGGTTCTGGAAGGGCAAGTTGTCTTTGTGTCAACAGCTCCCAAGTTTGATGCCCTAGTCCTGGGCACATCCCAGATGGCAGTCACTCTTCTCATCCACCTAGTTAAGAATCTGAAAACTGACTGCATAATGGAATATGTATATTGTAACCCAACCAATGGGTCCTGTGCCAGTTAAGATTGGGGAGCATGTCATCCCAGGCTTTTCTTACAAATTTCTCTCATGCTGCCCATTTCACCCACCTACAAGAACTGAAGATTTCCTAAGTAAAGCTTTCATAGGTGGGCAGATAGTGCTGACATTCAAATCTCCAAGAGCCTTCTAGCTAAAGGGGAGTCTTCTCTATAGAAGGGAGGGTAGAAAGAGAAGCAGACTCAAAGATCGGGTCAATGGGGAAACCTATTTCCTGTGCTCTGCAAAAAAATCACATTTTCAAAAGAAATATTATTCTTCTGCTCAGAGAGCTGGATAAAATCCTACAGGAAGGCAACACAAAAATTAAGACATTTTTTCTTTTTCCTGGAGAGAAATGGGATTCCACCCTTAACAACATCCTTGTCTCTCATGAAGGAATGGTCCTTCCCTCCAACATCAATTTCTCTACAGGTACACTTCATCTAATCCCCTCCTGTATTCTCCATTTGATTAACCCCACTGTGGTTCCCTCTTACTTTATAATTGTCAACAGTTTCTTATCTATTTGTTCCTTACCTGTTGCACTTAGACAAAGCCATAGCTTGGAAGGATGGTTAACTCTGACCTTAAAAAAAAACTCAATCAATCCTTCCATCCCCACTAACTATATCTATTCTCATTTTATTAGTCAAAGTCCTTAAAAAAGCCATCTACACTTAGTAATTTCACTTTCTCTTTTCTTACTCCCTTCTAAACCCTTTATAATCTGACTTCTGATTTCATCACCCAATTGCAACTGATTCTCTAAAGTTACTAATGATTTCTTCTTAATTGTCAAATCTAATGATCTTTTTTTTCAGTCCTCACATTTCCCAGTCTCAGTGACATTTGACACTTGATTTTCTCTGAGTTTTCATGATTTGGTATTCTCTTGTTTTTTCACTGCTCTTTCTCAGTCTCCTTTCCTGTTACAAAAACTTGTCTTTACACCAAGGTTCTGTCTTAGACAATTTTATCTACTTTTTATTTGGCTCTCTCATCATTTTCCATGGATTCAATAATTCATATACAGATTGCTCCCAGATATAAATCCAGTTCATTCTCATGAGCTCTAGTCCCACATCATTGACTACATATTGGACATTTTAAATTGGATGTCTCATAGCATCTCAAACTCAACATATCCAACACAGAACTCATCATCTTTCCTTCAAAACTCATCACTCTTCCAAATTGCCCTATTTTTGTCAGGAGTAGCACTATTTTTCCAATCACTCAGATATGAAGCATCAGTATTATTTTCTATTCTAATCAGTTGGCAGATGGTAATGTTTCTCTCTCCACAATATATGTCCCTTTCCCTCCACTTATACAATCACCAACCTAGTTTAAGCCCTCATTATCTCTCACCACAAGATTGTGAGACAAGAGCAAAGGGCTAGCTGAGTGGTCTGTGGTTAGAGGGCAATTTAATGGATTTATTTATTTTTTTTAATTTAATTTTAAATTGATGAATCTACCTTTCCTGTCCCAATCTATCTGCTTACTTCCAATCTTATATCTCCAGCTGCCTTTCAGACACCTTCAAATGGATGTCCAATAGATATCTTAAATTCAACATGTCCAAAACTGAACTTACTATCTTTTCCACTAAATCACCCACCCCATTCTATCTTTTCTATTACTGTAGAAAGCAACACCATCCTCCTAGTCCCTCACCCTTACAATGTAAGAGTCAGCCTGGACACCTCCCCTCTCTCAACCCCCATGTCCAAGCTGTTCCCAAGGTCCATTGACTTTACCTCAAATATACCTTCTTCTCCCCTCTGACACACTAACCTCATTCTAGTGCAGGACCTCATAACCTCTCAACTGGACCATTGCAACAGCCTAGAGATGGGTCTAACTGCCTCCAGTCTCTCCCACTCCAATCCATCATTCAGCCACTCAAGTAATTTTCCTAAAATGCAGGTCCAATCTTGTTGCATACCCCCAAAATACCATTCAATAAACTCTAGTGACTCCCTATCACCTCTAGGATCAAAAACAAAATCCCCTCTTTGGCATTCAAAGCCCTTCATAACCTAGTCCCCTTCTACTTTTCTAGTCTTCATAAGACATTAATCCCCACTGTGTACTCTTCAATGACATTGGTCTCCTGACTTCCGTGAATGAGACTCTCCATATCTCAATTCTGGGCATTTATTTTCTCTGGCTATCCCCCAATATGTGAAATGCTCTCTTTTCCCATTTCTGCCTTCTGGATTTCCTTTCTTCCTTTAAGTTCCAAATAAAACCTCACCTTCTACAAGAAGATTTCCCCAACCCTTCTTAACTCTAGTATCTTTTCCTATTCTTCATTTCCTATTTCCCTTATATATAGCTTATTTGTATATATTTGTATATATTTGTATTTTGTATATACAAATATTTGTATATACAAATATACATTTGTATATATTCATTTGCTTATTGTCTCCCCCATTAGACTGGGAGCTCCTTGAGGGCAGCAACTGTCTTTTGTCTCTTTTTGTATTCCTAGGGCTTAGCACAATGTCTAGCACATAGTAGGTGTTTAGCAAATGCTTGTTGATTGTTTTTTATTGATTCTTTGTGTGGAGTTAACTCTGGTCAAGCCTCCCCCCTCTTACTTCATCCTACAGCTTGCCACCTGGTTAATTGTCCTAAAGAACCATTTTGCTCATGCCATTTCCCTGTTAAGAAGCCTCTATTGGCCTTTTATTGACTATAGAATTCAAGCCAGACTCCACAGCTTGCTGCACAAGTGATCTTGCCATTTGGAAAGAACAATGGATTTGGGACCAGAAGACCTTGGTCAAATACTGACTCTACTCTTCACAAGACATATGACCCATAGCAAAATACCTCCCCAATTTGGACCTCAGTTTCCTCATCTGCCAAATGAGTCAGTTGGACTACATAATCTGAAAGTCCTCTTCAGCCTCAAAATACAGTGGCCCCAACTTTTGGAATATTAGCCTTCCTTTAAGGCTTGGTTCAAATGGCATGCTCTCCCTTCCCTGATACTTACTAGCTGTTAGAACTCTTCTCTTTTGAAAATAATTTTTTTAATTATTTTAATTTTAAAAAAGCATTTTCTTTTCCTCGGTTTATCTAATGCCCTTATTTTTTTAAATGTCATATTCTACCTCCACCCCCTGTAAATTGTTTGATTCTTCAGGAGAGGAGCTGTCTTTATAGGACCATAGAATTTATAGACAAAAAGAACCATGGAACGTGACTAGTTTAAACCTCTCATTTATGGTTGAGGAAACTGAGGCTTATAGAAGTTGGGTTCCTGACCAAAAGTCACACAGATTATAACTGTCAGAGGCAAGATCTGAATCCAAGACTTCTGTCTTTTTTTCTTTCTACCCCTAGTTTCTTGCACAGTCTCTGCACAGAATATGAATTTTTATGGAGTTGTGATTTCACTGATCTGGGTATTCCCTCCAATAGTGCAGATCACTGCCTTCCTGTGAAATGAAGCCTTCCTCATATAGTAGATGCTCCATGAAGGCTTGAACTGACTTAAACTTTACAACTTTAATTCTCATTATCTCGCTTTCCAAATCTGACATTTACTTAGTGTGTGCGACTTTGAGCAAGTCACAGAAGTCTGCTTTTTTTAATCTGAAAAATAACAGGGGTGCAGTTAGGTGGCTCAATGGATTGAGAGTCAAGCCTAGAGACAGGAAGTCCTGGGTTCAAATGAGGCCAAAGATACTTCCCAGCTATGTGACCCTGGCCAAGTCACTTTACCCCCATTGCCTAGCCCTTACCACTCTTCTACCTTGTAATCAATACACAGGATTGATTCTAGAATGGAAAACAAGGACTAAAAAAAAATAATAGGATTGGACTAGATAAACCCAAAGATCTCTTCCAAATCTAAATGTATGGTGCAGTGATTCCCTCTAAAGTGTAGAAAACATTTTTCCCGATTCAAAGTAGAATTGTGAATTTCCCATTAGAGGAAAAACCAAACTTATTCAGGGATTCTCTCACTGAGATAGTCTACCACCCTAAGAAGCCAGCTTGGTAACTGGAGGCTAATTCTCAGGCTGTGGGTATTTGGTGGGAATTAAGATCCCAGTGCAGCCTTTGGCCCTGAGGAAAATGGCCTACAAATGAAACATGGAACCTGTTATGCCTCTTTCATCATAGCACTGGTTCCAATTTTCACCTAAAACTCATTGCATTCTACCCAGTGACTCACTGGGTGGCCCACCATTTAAACAGCCCAATGGAGTAAAGTTCCCCCATCTAGAGGGGGAGGGTTGGGGAGGAAGGTAATGAGTATGGAAAATCCCTACAGTGTGAAAGCTTTGGCTTGGCCAATTCTCGGAGCCTAAAGGGACCCCAGTCTTAAAAACCTGACATTTGGGCAGTTATTTTTGCCCTTTAACGCACACCATTGAAAGAAGGCTTCCCCTACTCCTGCCCCAAGCAGGCATTTTACAGTCATTTTCCTCCAAAGATGAAAAATTCTAGATTAGAGCACTGGGTCTAGAATCAGAAGAGTCCTGCGTTTGGATCTCCTCAGTTTCCTCATCTGTAAAATGAAGAAGTCCAACCAGGTCATTGATTTCAAACTGAAAAAGACCTTGGATATCATCTCCTCCACTTTCATCTTGCAGATAAGAAAAATGCCCAAGATTAAGCAGGTTAGTAGCAGTAGCTGGCACTGGGATTGAACCCAGATTCTCTGAAGTCAAATCCAGAGCTTTTTCCATTGTTCTGCACTAGTGTTGGGAAGGATCCTATGACTCCCTGCAGCTCTGACTCCTAGAGAAAATATGAAAGGAAGCAGTCCTTCCACCTGATGCCTCTTCAACCTGTCTATGCTAGGTTCTTCCTCCTTTACTAAGGCTGATATTCTTTGTAGGAAAACAAAAGGACACCAGTTCATGGGGAGAATCTTCATTGGGCCTCAAGAGTCATTATGGGAGACCGTCACTTAGGACATTGAGCCTTACCTCCAGTGTCAACAGCCTCAGCGACTGCGGCTTCCTCCTGTGGCACCATTGACAAAATCAAGAGAAATAGAGATTTTGTTCAGTCATTTTCAATCATATCCAAAACGTCATGACCCCACTTTGGATTTTCTTGGCAAAGATCCAGGAATGGTTTGCCATTTCCTTTTCCATCTCATTTTACAGATGAGGAAATTGAGGAAAATAGGGGTAACTGATTTGCCCAAGGTCACCCAGCTAGTAAATGTATGAAGCCAGTTTTAACTCAAGTCTTCCTGATTCCAGGCCTGGCACTCTACCCATTGAGCCACCTGGAGGTCTCCATAGATATTAGGACAGGGATTCTTAAGTCTTTTTTTTATTCTGGTTCCCATGGGCTATCTGGTAAAGCATAGGCTTTAAAACCTATGGACTCCTCAGAATCATGGTTTCAAGTATGTAAAATGAAATCCATACGATTACAAAAGAAACAAACCATGTTAAAATACATCTATCTGTCTATTTATCTACCTACCTGTCTGTCTGTCTGTTCATCCATCCATACATCTATATATCTTTCTGTCTATCTATCCATCTATGTATTTGTCTATCTATCTATCCACCAATCCATCCATCTATCTATCCATCCATCTATGTACCTATGTCTCTATCTATCTATCCACCCATTAATCCATCTATGTGTATGTATCTATCTATCCATCCATCTATCCACCTATGTATCTATCTATCTATCTATCTATCCATCTATGTATCTATCTATCTATCCATCTATGAACCTATGTATCTATCTATCCATCCATCTATGTATCTATCTATCCATCTATGTATCTATCCATCTATGTATGTATGTATCTATCCATCCATCTATGTATCTATCTATCCATCTATGTATCTATCCATCTATCCATCTATGTATGTATGTATCTATCTATCCATCTATGTATCTATCTATCCATCCATCTATGTATCTGTCTATCTATCCATCCATCTATGTATCTATCTATCTATCCATCTATGAACCTATGTATCTATCCATCCATCTATGTATCTATCTATCCATCTATGTTATCTACCCATCTATCCATCTATGTATGTATGTATCTATCATCCACCTATGTATCTATCTATCTATCCATCTATGTATCTATCTATCTATCCATCTATGAACCTATGTATCTATCTATCCATCCATCTATGTATCTATCTATCCATCTATGTATCTATCCATCTATCCATCTATGTATGTATGTATCTATCTATCCATCTATGTATCTATCTATCCATCCACCTATGTATCTGTCTATCTATCCATCCATCTATGTATGTATCTATCCACCCACCCATCCATCTATTTATATGTGTGTGTATTTTTATATTTTTCAGGTTAAAAACCTTTACAATAAGGAAATCACTTTTCCCAAGGCATACTAAGACAGATGAAGAAGCAAAAGTGGTAAAATAAGATTTAGGAAAGCTCTCTTTGCTTGGAAATTTTTTTTTAAAGATGAGTTATCATTTCAATTCTAAATACTTGCTTTCAAGCACTCAGAACTCAGCCAGACATAACTTTGGCAGGTAGGTTAGAGAATGGTATAGTGGAAGGAACCCTGGACCAAATATCAATAGACCTAAGGTCCTGTCCTCTTTCTTGCACTAATTTATCATGTGACCTTGGACAACGATCTTCTGTGCCTTTATGGACTCTCACTTTTCCCATCTGTAAAATGAGAGGGTTGGACCAGGTCAGACACATAAAACACTCAACCCTCAAGCTACATATGGCCCATAACAATCCCAAGTCCCGTCCCCCCCCCCCCCCCCGCCAACCAAATTGGAAAATATTTTACAAAATAAATTAAAATATAATAAACTATAGATATTATATTTTTAAAAGTCAATGTGTAGCCCCCCCCCAAGAACCTTATAGATAGTTTTGTAGCCTCCACTTCTATTTGAGTTTGATCCCACTGGACTAAATTATCTCTGAAGTCCCTTCCAGCTCTGACATTTTACGAATCGAGAATTCCAGGTTAAAAAAAATAAATAAACTAAAAACCATACGCAGTGAATGGCCTCTAGTTTCTTTATTCTCTGCACAGCTTCAGTAATTTTTTAAATCCATCACCATTTTAATTATCATCATCTTGTGCCCGTTAGATTCTGGCCCTACATTCAGCAAATTCTCAGCACAGATTCCACTTGGGATCCTGATGAGGTGGTTCTAAGAACTCTGTAACGGGGGACACCTCTGTCTCCTTTCTGCCGCTCGCGTCCAAAGCCAGCATCCCAAGAATTGACGGTGTAAGCAGGGTCAGGGGCAGAACATTCCATCCTACATTAAAGGACTTGATCTGGCCTCCAGCTTAGACAAATCTACTCAGCCAAGTATGGGTCTAACAAGGTCCAACTAGGCTCCCTTTTGGCCAGCAAAGAAATCTATCCAGGAACAAAAGCCCTGCATACAGTTGTACTTTAAAAGGTTCCAGATAGCTGCACTTTATAGCTTCATCCAGGGCTGTGCTGGTGCCCAAACTGAGAGATTATTAAATTTCCTGTGTGAGCATTTATACCTTGGAAAACCCACCAACACTATAAATCAAGTCTTGATTTATGGTTTTATTGATTTTCTAGATTTTAAGGTGGAGAAGATGTTACTAATGAAGACTAAACTTTAAAGTACACCTTGTGGAGAAACTAGGTGACTCAGTGGCTTGAGAACCAAGCTTAGAGGTCAAATAGTCCTGGGTTCAAATCTGACCTCAGACACTTCCTGGCTATGTGACCCTGAAGCAAGTCATTTTACCCCTATTGCGGAGCCCTTACTGCTCTTCTGCCTTGGAAGCAATACACAGTGTTGATTTTAAGATGAAAGGTAAAGGTTTTTTTTAAAGTGTATCTTGTATACCTTGTTTTTCCTAGAGGGCTAGTTGTTAAATATTCACCAGTGTACTCTTGTTTCTTCTCAGTATCTCCTCTTTCTTTTATGATCTAGGGCAATCACTGAACGTCTGTGGGCCTCAGTTTCCTCATCTTCAAAATGAGAGGGTTGGAATTCAGGAAGCTAATATTGGAGGTCTTCCACAATTTGACTCTAACTTAACCTTACCAGTCTGATCTTGCCCTACTCTCCTTTCATGAACTCTATAACCAGAGCAACGGATAGAGTATTGGGCCTGGCATCAGGAAGAAGTTAAAAATATGTCCTCAGACGCTAGCTGTGTGACCCTAGGCAAGTCACTTAGCCCTGTTTGCCTCAGTTTCCTCATCTGTAAAATAAGCCGGAGAAGTAAATGGCAAACTACTTCAGTATCTCTGCCAAGAAAACCATGATGGATTGGAAAGGACTGAAAATGACTGAATAGCAATGACAAGAACAACCTAGCATCTTCCTCCTTCCCTCTATCAGCTTTCTATGCCTGTCCCTACATATAGAAAGACCATCCCCCTTCCATCACCGCCTGTTGACCCAAATGCCAAACTCTTCCATGAAGTCTCCATCATGCCCATCCTCGGAGGTAATCTCCTTGTCTATTTCGTCACCCTTTGAATTCTTCTTCTGCTCTAGCTGTATTCCATTCTGGGTTCTACAGTAGATGGAATACAAGTCTTGTGTTCTCCCGACAACTCAATGAGCCTTCCAAAGCGAAGGCTTGGTGGTACTTCTCCTTGACTCCCCTCCAGGGGACAGTATATAATAAGGACTGGATTTTGGAGTGCACCTGTAACTTCATGGGCACAGTGAACTCCATTTCCCTTCATACAGAGCTGCCCAGAACATTGACCAAGTTCAAATTGTCTTGCCCAGCGATGCCCAATAAGTGGAGGTTGGAGGGGAAACTTGAAGCCATGTCTTGGAATCCCAGAAAAACAGACCTAGATCCAAAAGGAATCATGGCGGTCATGTAGTCCAAACTCTTCATTGTTTCAGATGAGGAAACCAACTCAGAGATGCCATTTGACTTGCCCAAGATCACACATCCAGTAAAGGTCAGAGGCATTGACTAAAACTGACTTCAGGGCTCACTATCATAGACTAAGCCAAATTGATTCTATTTATTCTTTCTTTAAAAAAAAACAACAACTTTATCTTCCATCTGAGAATGAATACGATGTATTAGTTCCAAGGAAGAAGAGCTATAAGGAGTAAGCAGTGAGGGTTAAGTGACCTGCCCAGGGTCACACAGCTCCTATTTATACTCTTTATTTTCATTAATCAATGCCAAGAGTAGGTTGAGTTTATATGGCCATATTTGATTTGAACCAGGATCTCTTGTCTCGAATCCTGCCCCTCAATCCACTGAGCCACCTTGCTGATCCTATTTATTCTCTTTATTTTCATTAATCAATGCCAAGAGTAGGTCAAGTTTACATGGCATTTTCCAGTTTATAAGTTAGTTCCCTTTCAACAATGCCAACGGTTGGGAATGAGCAGTCCAATTCTTGTTGGCCCCATTTTCTAGACAAGAGATACTGAATCTCAACTTGAGGAAGTGACATTCCCATTGTAAACAGCAGCGCAGTGGGGGAAGAGAGAAATGCAAACTCAATAAGAAATCACAGTTTTCTCTAGCAATGAATAGTTGGGGAATACCTTAAAAGTGCTATCAGACCACAGTTGGCCAGACCAGTCCATGCCCCCTTCCTTAAGCTAAGTTTATTCCTCTTAAAGTAAAGCTGACTCTAAACAAAACTGAAATTGGTTTTAGCACCTTCAGTGTCAAACACCCAAGAGGGACTCCTTTCTTGAGTCCAGCCTTGCCCCACCTGTCTTGACCCACGGGGTCTGTGTCCCAGATACCAACATGGAGGAACTTTGTACCTGTATGGAAGACTCCTGGGTGATCTCTCCTACTTCACTCCAGCTGGAGTCTGCGACACCCGCCAGACAGCTATCCAGCAGAACACTGTGGAAACCCAGAGAAGAGAAAAGGTGCTGACTGAGGCTTTGAAAAGACTTTGACATTCAATGCAATGAGTAATTCAATGAGCAACATTTTTTTAAATGCCTCACAGAGGGCTTACGGGACGGAGTGCCAAATCTGACCTCAGACACTTCCTAGCTGTGTGACCCTGGACAAGTCACTTAACCCCCCATTGCCTAGCCCTTACCGCTCTTCTGCCTGGGAACCAATACACAGTACATAAGAATTTCTTTTTTTTAATGCTTCCCTAATGGGCAATATATGGAAAGCCAAGGGGCCACAAACTTGAAGGCAGCAATTGGTCCACAAGAATTTACTAAGGGCCTACCATTCCAGTCATACCACTGTGCTAGGCATCGGGCTTTGGAAGACAAGAGGAACTATGGTACCCACCTTCAGAGAGCTTATATTCTACTGGGTATGTATAACAGACTATTAGAATCAGGCCACCTCAGGTTTAGAAGAAAACATTACTATTGGAAAGAATCGCATGGACATGGAGATAAGGGCTGGCCTTGGAGCAAGAAGAACCAGGTTCAAGTCCTGCTTCTGAACATATGAGCTATATGATAATGGATAAATCATCTAACCTCTTTATGTCTTTAAGGCTACACATTTCAGTTGTTCAGTCATTTTTTCAGTCATCTCCAACTCTTCTTGACCTCATTTGGAGTTTCCTTGGCCAAGATACTGGAGTGGTTTGCCTTTTCCTTCTCCAAATAATTTTACATATGGGGAAACTGAGGCAAATGGAGTCATGTGATTTGCCCAGGGACATAGAGCTAATAAATATCTGAGGGTGGATTTGAATTCAGATCTGACTCTAGACCCTGCACTCTATCTATTAGGCTACCTAGCTGCCTCCTAAAAAACTAGAGCATGGCATAACTTCCGAAATTTGGAATCATAGGTCTAGAAGATAAGGGGTAAATAACCAGGGCACAAAGTGAAGAAGAATTGGGGCAATTATCTGCATAATTATAAATCTATGAACAAGAGAGTGTTGAAAAATATTTATCAACCAGTTCTCTGAAGGTACAGAACACAGTTTTAAGTGTAATTTATGTTATAAATATTGTTCCATCACTTTTTTAAAACCTTTATCTTGTGTCTTATTATCTATTGGTTCTAATAGAGAAGAGCAGCAAAGGCCAGGCAATTGGGATTAAGTGACTTGCCCAGGGTCACACAGCTGGGAAGCATCTGAGGTCAGATTTGAACCCAGGTCATCCTAACACCAGACTTGAGCCTCCACTGTGCTAGCTAGCTGCCCCTCTCCATTACTTTAAATCTAGACAATCAACAAAATAGTCAATCAGGCCCTGGTTTGTAGCATTTGTTGGTTTCTGAGGTATAAAATGATTGTATTAAATTTCAACAATCAGCTCTCTTGAAGTTGCCAGGCTGGCCCCAGCAAACCCCTGCCTGTAACTCATTTTTCTCCTTCAATTATCGTTTTTTCCAGAAATATTTTATTCTCAATAATCTAGCCCAGTAGTGTCAAACATGCATCCTGCAACACTCTTGAATGTAGTCCAACTATATTAAAATGTATTGGGAAATACTTAAAATGAAAGCATTAGAATGTAGATAATGTTACCGTGTGGTTTTCTTAGTCAATTTTAAGCCTCCATGAATTCTTATATATATTGTTTAGTGGTCCCATTTCTACTTGAGTTTAATACCTTTATATCTAAATAATTCTTTAAATAACTCAAACTATGGACACAACCTCACTTGAGGAGACCAAAGTCCATTCTGTTCTAGTCCCTGTGAAAACCTCTACATATACATCACAATTCATGGCTGGGTGGGATCTTTTCAATGGAGTAACATGGCACCTGATACATATTAAAATGGCGCACACACAGATATAAAATCGAAATGGTCTAGGCTAAGCAATATAAGAGTCCAGAATAAAAAAGGGTTGTACAAAAATACTTATAGCTGCGCTCTTTGTGACAGCAAAAAATTGGAAAATGAGGGGATGCCCTTCAATTGGGGAATGGCTGAGCAAACTGTGGTACATGTTGGTGATGGAATACTATTGTGCTCAAAGGAATGACAAAGTGGAGGAAATCCATGTGAACTGGAACGACCTCCAGGAACTGATGCAAAGTGAAAAGAGCAGAACCAGGAGAACATTGTACACAGAAAGTGAAACATTGTGGAATGATCAAATGTAATCGACTTTGCTACTAATTGCAATCTAATGATCCAGGACAATTATGGGAAAGAATACTATCCACACGGAGAGAAAGAACTGTGAGAGTAGAAATGCAGAAGAAAAACATGATTTATCACTTGTTTATATGGTTATAACATTTGGGGTTTTGGTTTTTAAAGAATTACTCTATTACAAAAATGAATAATGGAAAAATAAGTATCAAGTGATAACCCAGTGGAATTGCTTTTCAACTCTAGGAGCAGGGAGGGAAGAAGGGAGGGAGAGAAAATGAATCATGTAACCATGGAAACATTTAAAAAAATTTTAAATTGATAAAAACATATATGATGAGACTTTAAATTGATAAAAACATATATGATGAGACCAGTAGAAGAATCTTCTTCACCCATTATGGTACGGTCACACACATTTCATGATGAAGTAGATTTGTAGTATTAGAAATGGAGTCAGAAAGATTTGAGTTCACACTTTCCCTCAGACATTACCTAGTTACGTGTGACCTTGGACCAGTCAACAATCTCCTAAGAGCCTGGTTCATCTTTTATAAAGTGGCATTGATAAATGGCATTACCTACTACCGACAGAGTTATAGGGAAGCCCAAGACTGGATTTTTTAAGTGCTATATAAATATAAATTATTTTTTTCTAATAAAAAAATCCATTAAATCCCCACTCAAGTGGGTGATCTCATAGAGCAGTTCTCAAAATTTTTTATCTCAGAACCTCTTTCTTAAACTCTTCAAATTTTTTGAGGACTCCCCAAAGAATTTTTGGTAATTTGAATTATATTATGCATCAATATTTACCATATTAGAAATTTAAAAGTCTCAGTATTATCACAAAAATCAGTTTCACTGTAATAAATCCCCTGAAAGGATTTGGGGAACCTCCAACAGTCCCCCTGAGCACCTTTTGAAGACTGTTGTTGCAGAACAACCCACCTACCCTCTCTCAGGTCCTTTATTTGTCAAATAGACATAATAGCTACCAAACCTACCACCCTCGTGATTATTATGGGACTCAAGAAAAGAACTGGATTCAGAAATTCAGTGTTCTCTGCCACTTCCTCCCTGTACGACCATGGAGAGATCATCAACAATCCATGAGCTTGTTTCCTCACTTATCAAAAGAGGACAATAAAAATAGCCAACGTATCCATTGGGCTTAAAGGTTTGTGAAGCACTTTACATGTTTTCTCATTTATCACAACTCCTTCAATATCCCAAAGACAACAGGTCTGGTGTCTTCCTTTCTTCCTCTTAATATCTGCCCAATAGAGTCCCTGGGAGGTTCAAATAGGATAATGGCTCATAAAGCACTTGGGAAACTTCCAAACATCATAGAGATGTAATTTGTTGTTATTGTTGTTGTTGTAAGAAAATTATTTGAAAAGCTAAAAGCATCATAAAAATACAACATGTTGTTTTATTCTTTTGACCCTGCCGTCTAAGCATCATCATCAGTTTTTACTCATGGGTCATAAAATGTTGAAAAAGGCTGAAACGATTCTAATGATTATGAAATCGCCAAACATTGGAAAATTCACAAAAGCATAGACTTCTGGCTGAATGCCTGGGACCAGCGTCCCTGAGAGGAAATATGAACAGTGCAATTATTCGTTGATGCCTTTGTGGGCATCAAAGGCAAACTCACATTTCTCTAATTGACTAGCCTGAAACAGCAGCAACATCAGAAAGTCAGTCCAGTGTAGCAGAGAAGGTGCTGGACTTAGAATCAGGATGATCTGAATTCAAATCCCACCTCAGACACTTACTGATACTGTGACCTTGGGCAAGTCTAACTTAGCCTTTGTCTGCCTCAGTTTCTTCATCTGAGAAATGGAAGGGTTGGGTTTGATGATCTCTAAAGTCCCTTCCAGCCCTAGGTCTATGTTCCTTTGCTCTCCTGGAGCTCAATAAGCCCCTGGTCCATGAGAATGAAAAAACTCCCAAGTCCCAGCGCAATTCCAAGTGGGTTATCCTCCATACCTTTCTGACTCTAACAGAAGGGTCAGAGAGAAACAAACCACAACCCCCAGAACTGTTTGAGAGGGGTACAGACCTTCCTCCAGACAGACCCAACAGCTGCTTCTGGTGAAGCTTTTTCCTGAACCCCAGCTGGGTATCAAAGGAGGAGAGGAAGACCCATGATGAAAATAATCCACCTACTTGCATGAAGTGACATTTGCTGGTAACGAAACATGCTCCCGGGCGTCAGCTGGGCTCCATAATATTCATGGCAAGCTTGAACAAGGTTCATAGAAATATCTAGTTTCAAAAGGCCCCCATTCTGTCTGCCTTAAGTCAGAGCTGCCTGTCCAGAATCGACCCTGGGTTGGGAGTCTATAGATTAGTCAAGAATCCTGTCTGCTCCTAATCGGATTGATTTGGTGTTCAGGGAGCTTCTGCAGAAACTCCCACAGGGAGGCCAGGTTAGGGACCAAAAGGCTGCAGTTGCTAGGAAGAGCCTCTCTGTTGCTGGGAAGGAGGCCCCTGTCGCTAGGAGACATCTGGCCAGTTACCAGGGCTCTCACGTCAGCAGTAACCCCTTGAACAAACGGAGCCAGCAAAGAGCATCCTTCCTTGGTCTTGGAACTCAGTCTTTCTCTCTGTCTATCTCTCTGTCTCTTTCTCTCCTCTCTCCCTCTCTCTTTCTTGATATCTCTACCTTTCTGTCTCCATGTTTCTTGTTGTCTCTGTCCCTGGGTTTCTTTCTGTTTCTGTCTCTGTGTCTCCTTCCTTCATTCACTCTCTCCCTTTCTCCATATCTGTCTTTCTCTGTGTCTCTGTATTTCTATCTTCTTATTCACTCTCTTTCTGTCTTACTCTATCTCAGTGTCTCTCTGTCTTTCTTCTAATTCACTCTCTCCATCTGTCCCTTTGTCTGTTTTTCTATCTTTCTGTTTCTATCTCATTCACTTTCTCCATCTCTGTCTCTGTCTCTGTTTTTCTATCTTTCTGTTTCTCTGTCTCTCTCATTCACTCTTTCTCCATCTGTCTCTCTGTCTCTTTTTCTATCTGTCTGTTTCTCTCATTCACTCTCTTTCTCCATCTCTGACTCTGTCTGTCTGTCTACCTTTATTCATGTTCACTTTCTTTCTCCATCTCTCTGTCTTTATTTTTCTCTTTCTGTTTCTATCATTCTCATGCACTCCCTTTCTCTATCTCTGTCTGTCTGTCTTTCTATCTTTCTTCACATTCACTTTCTCCAGCTGTCTCTGTCTCTGTTTTTCTATTTTTCTGTTTCTGTCCCTCCCTCTCATTTACTCTTTCTCCATCTGTTTCTCTCTGTCTCTGTTTTTCTATCTTTCTGTTTTTCTGCCTCTCACTCTCTTTCTTCATCTCTGTCTCTCTCTGTCCATTTTTCTGCCTTTCTTCTCATTCTCTCTCTCTTTCTCCATTTCTGCCCTCTCTCTATTTCTATGTTTCTCTCTGTTGCTCACATCTATCAATCAATCAAAAAAATTTTATGAAGAGTCTACTATGTACCAAGGACTGTGCTAAGTGCTGAGGAGATAAAAGAATATAAAAGTGCCCCTGCCCTCAAGGAGTTTGCATTCTAATGGAGGGCGATCACATGCATCAAATGTATACAAAGCAAATTGGATACCCTGGACCCAGAAGCACTTACCTTATAGGCACTTCTTCCATGCCACACTGGGCCTGTGATCTGGAAAAGAGAACATTTCTTGGGTTAAAAGTCCTGTAATAGGTGCATGTTCAGGGCACAAGGCTGCCTGACTTGAGGGAGAATAAGGGATGCATTTCAAGTGGCATTCCTTTACACCAATAATAACTCCTTCACCTGCCTACCCTGCTTTTTATTTAAATCATAAATCTTGAGCTAGAAGGGCATGTCACTCCCATTAAAATGTGAGCTCCTGGAGGGTGGGTTCTGTTTTTGTCTGTATCCCTAGCTCTTGGCAAAGTACCTAGCACATAGTAGGTGCTTAGTAAATGCTTGCAGGGCTCATTCAGAGGTCATCTGGTCCAGGTCCCTCTTCTTATAAACCTGGAAACTGAGGCCCAGTGACTTGCCCCAGGTCATACAGGTAGTAAGCATTCCATCTCTACTGTACACTCTTCCCAGTTATTCACTCATTAAGGTCATAGATTTTAATTCAGAATTGGGATGAGTGGGGGATGAGAGGAGAATCTTAGACATCCTGTAGTCATAGTTTTTAACTTGGGTCTTCAGAGCCCTGGTCTGTGGACAGAATTCAGTGGGTTAGTGAATAGGAGGAATTTTTTCTTTCCTCTGTACTTGCACATATTTTATTTTATGCACTAAAAAAAGGATCAGGGGCAACTAGATGGCACAGTAGATGGAGCACTGGGCCTGGAGTCAGGAGGACTCAGGTTCAAATCTGACCTCACACTTCCTAGCTGTGTGACTCTGGGCAAGTCACTTGATCCCAATTACCTAGCCCTTACTGCTCTTCTGCCTTGGAACCAATATTTGTATCTGTTGTAAGGCAGAAGGTAAGGGTTTAAAAAAATAAAACAAAACCTAGGGATCCCTAAGCTTTTCTAGACTGCCCAAAGGGAACAGGGCACAAAAAAAAAAAAGATTTAGACCATAGCAGTCTAAGTCAAACTCCTCCTTTTGTAGATGAGGAAACTGAGGCCTTTGCTAGTCTAGAGCTAATAAAGGGATTTGACCAAGACTATATTGGCAATACAGTCTGGCCCCAAATGCTCTGATTTCAAACCCAGGGTTCTTTCCACTAGGAAGGGCTACAGCTCCTCCTGCCCTGAGCCCTCCAAAGTCCCCCAGCCAAGACTAATTATTTAGAGATTACTTTAGAAATTAATTTTTTCCTTAGTATCAACACACTAGCCTCCATCCCATTTCATATGTATGGGTCCCCCTGGATTCCCTTCATTCATTCTATCTGCTCTGCCTCCCCAAGTTCTTAGGAGGCAAAGGGCATATTGTACATGGGGACACTGAGGCACGCAGAACAGTCAGATTATTTAAGAATCCCTAAGCCAGTTCTCTTGCTTTCTAGGATCAAGCTCCCACCCATTCCTATACCCCTTATTTCAGGGGTGAGTGATTTCATGATTGGATGTTTGCTCTAGTAATGAATCATTTTGGATATTACAACCATCCATGCAGATCACAACCCTGCCAATGTGATTTTCCTAAAGCTCAAATCCATTCAATAAACTCCAATGGTTCCCTATTACCTCAAGGATCAATACATCCCATATTTGGTTTGCTAAGCCCTCACAGCCTCACCTCAAATCTTTATTTCCAATTTTATTGCATATTCTTCCCCTCCCCATATTCTATGGTGCTGTCAAACTGGGCTTACACACACAAACACACAGACACGCACCCATTCACTGCCCAGAATTTTCTCTCCTTTAAGATCCAGCTCAGGACCCACCTTCTGGCATGAAACCAAGCCCAAAGCTTATCTTTACAAAGTAGTTTGCATGTTGTCTACCTCATTAGACTGTGAGCTCCTCGAGGACAAGGACTGTCCTTTGACCTATTTTTGTTTGCCCAGCCCTTAGCCTGGCACATAGTAGGCACTCAAATCCTTATTTTACGGATTAACTAAAACTTGGTATGTTTTTATATTTATTCTATGAATATTTATTCCTGTACATGCTGTTCCTCTTCCCCCACCCCCATTAGAATGTAAGCTCCTTGAGGGTAGGGACCATTTCATTCTTTCCTTTGAATACCTGGCTCCTGACACCATGCCTGGTATACAGTAAAAAGTCAATCTATAGTTGTTGATTGGTAAGTCATTCAATTGACTCCAGCCTGCCTTTTCTTGGGCAGTCTGTGTCTGAGTTGCTTCAGCCACAAATATTCATCACCCAGGAGCCAGGCCGACCAGCTGGGGATGATTGGTGTGAGCTGCCTGAGCTAGGCTAGCCCTCTGCCAGTGGGCACATAGGCTGGGCTGTAATAGACGCCTTTGCAACTTTCTGAGCTCTGGTAGCTTCCTGGCCCCATCTTCTAGAAGCTAGTGCCCCTCATGTGCCACAATAAGACACTGGAGCCCTCCTGATCCCCTTTCCCACCCCATGAGGCACAATGTTTCTTGAAGCCTTCTAGCTGAGTTTACTCTGATTCATTATCCTCTTCCTGCTCCTCTTCCCCATCTTCTCCATTTCCTTCTTTGAGCATCTCTTCAAGCTTCTCCTCTTGAATCCTGGGCAACTCCCTGAAGGTGGAGAGATGATGCAAATGACCTTTGGGGTAACATCACTGGGCTATAACATGTTAGAACAGCTAGGTGATACAGTGAATTGAAGTGAATTGACCCCAGCCTGTCTTTTTTGGGCAGTCTGTGTCTGAGTTGCTTCAGCCACAAATATTCATCACCCAGGAGCCAGGCCGACCAGCTGGGGATGATTGGTGTGAGCTGCCTGAGCTAGGCTAGCCCTCTGCCAGTGGGCACATAGGCTGGGCTGTAATAGACGCCTTTGCAACTTCCTGAGCCCTGGTAGCTTCCTGGCCCCATCTTCTAGAAGCTAGTGCCCCTCATGTGCCACAATAAGACACTGGAGCCCTCCTGCTTCCCTTTCCCACCCCATGAGGCACAATGTTTCTTGAAGCCTTCTAGCTGAGTTTACTCTGATTCATTATCCTCTTCCTGCTCCTCTTCCCCATCTTCTCCATTTCCTTCTTTGAGCATCTCTTCAAGCTTCTCCTCTTGAAT
>NC_077227.1:717411516-717507253 GCF_027887165.1 Monodelphis domestica | reverse complement strand
CCTCAATTTCCTCATCTATAAAATGATCTTGAGAAGTAAATAACAAATCACTTTAACAAGAAAACCCCAAAGGAAGAGCAATTAGATGGTGCAATGAATAGGGTACCAGGCCTGGGGTCAGGAAGACTCATCATCATGCATTCAAATCTGGCTTTAGACACTATGTGACCTTAGGTGAGTCCTTTAACCCTGTTTGCTTCAGTTTCCTCATCTGTCAAATGAACTGGAAAAGGAAATGGCAAACCACTCCAGTATATCTGCCAAAAAAAAAACTTCAAATGGGATCACAAAGAGTTGGGCATGACCAAACAACAACAGCAATCAAGGAGCTTTCCAGCTATAAATCCTGTGATTCTATGACCCGAGTTCAAGTCTTGACTCTATCAATATTTTCAATTCTCCAGGTCTCAGTTTTCTTATCGGTCAAACTGGAATCAAAATCCCTAACCCTTCTGCCTCAAAGAAGTGAAATGAGACAGTACATGGCAAAGTATTTTGAAAAGGAAAAGAGCTAGACCTAAACCAGTAATTGCATTTTAATTTTTTAATTGTAATTAATTTAATTTATTAATTTATATATATATAAATTAATTTAATAAAATAAAATAATAATTTAATAAAAAATAATAATAATTTAATAATTTAATGACTCTACCCTGGAACAGACCCATTCCCATCTACCTCCACCTCTTGGCATCCTTTTTGTCCTTCAACATTCTGCCCAAGTGCCATCACCACTGCTAAATGCCTTCCCTCCCAAAATTCTACTTGTATGTATTTGGTATGTGTCTTCTCTATCCCCGTACATGTCTCCCCTAGTTCAACTGTAAGCTCCTTGAGGGGAGGAACTCCTTTATTTTTGTCTTTGTAAATCCAGTCCAAACGGTTGGTTGTGAAAGGAAGAGCAGCATCGTACATAGTAGCAGGAAGAGATCTAACCTTGGAGTCAAGAAGACCTGAGTTTGAGTCCCACCTCTGACACATACCAGCTGTGGGGCTGTGGCCTCGGGGCTCCCAAACAATTCTCTAAAACCATCAATGGCAAATGAGCTTCTGCTCAGTATGAGGGGAGGGGATGGCTATTCCCTTAGAGGTGATTTCCCAGGCCTGGACTCCCATTCTCAATCATCGGTCCTTGGAAAAGACTGAAACCCATTAGGCAGGGGGTACTCAGGGTGCCTGGGATAAGGAGAGGAGACAAAACGGTGACTCTTCTCCACAGAGATTCCCCAAGCCTAAACCCACCTCTGCCTACCTCGAGGCACTGGGATAGAGAGCCAGGCCTGGAATCACGAAAACCTGGGTTCAAATTTGATCTCAGACACTTTATAGCTGAGTCGTGACCCTAGACAAGTCACGTATCCTCTGTTTGCCTCTGGTTTCTCATCTATAAAGTGGAGATAATAATAGCGCCTACCCCCCAAAGTTGTTGTAGGGATATCAAATAGCAAGGTATCCGGAACATAGTAGGCACTTAAATGCTTGTAACTTGCCTTCCTTCCTCGTCCCCAACTCAGTATTCCTGGAGGAGAACTAGAGAGGCCTCTAGACCTCTTACATCCCCTTTGCCAATCCTTGTCTCCCAGAGTACAATATCCCATGCCTCCGAGTGGATCCCCCTTTTTTTTAATCCCAGGCCTTTATCTTCTCCTTTCCCACAGGGGCATTTCTGGACTCCTGACCCTTTGAAATAAGGAGGTGAGGCTGACCAGGGCAGGAGGAATTCAATTAGCCAGCTCCCCGTTCTTATCCCCTTGCTTGGCGCTGGTCTCTCTCAAGGAGGATGCTTTAGCACAACTCCCTTCATCCCTGCTGAAATGAGCCAGGCAGCCCCCAGCACAGGCGATCCCAAGAATCGCATTCATCATATCTCACGACCAGACGTGATCCCCGCCGCTGTGCCTGCATGGGCTCAGCCCACAGGGCACGGATTAACTCAGCTCAGAGACCCACCCAATCCAAGGGCTCCCATGCCAGGCACTTACTGTTCTGCACGGTGGCCAGGGAGGATGTTTCCAGCTCCTACAATAGCAGAAAGAAACAAGTCAACATTGCCAAAAATCCCTCCAAACATTCTTCTTCCTTTTTTTAAACCCTCACCCTCCGCCTGCAAATCGGTACTCCGGATGGGTTTCACGGCAGAAGAATGGCAAGGGACAAACAATTGGGTTAAGTGGCTTGTCCAGGGACACAAAGCCACCAAGTATTTGAGGCAAGATTTGAACTCAAAACTTCCTGACTCCAGCCTGGCTTGCAATTCACTGAGCCATCTAGGTGTGCCCTGCCCTACCACCCAACTCCAATTTTCTTAAAACACAGTTTAATATATAATGTAACTCTTCTGTTCAATAACACTCACTGGCTCCCTATTCTGAGTCATCTTCTTCCACCTCCGGCAGAACATAAGTGCCTCGAGGGCAGAAACTGTTTCATTTTGGTTCTGTATCTTTAGCACAGACACATAGTAGACACTTAATCAAAGCTTGTTCAATGGAACAATCGATAACATTCAGAAAGCATTTACTGTATGGGGGAGACACTACCTATACATGTGGATGTAAATATATACATATGTGTACATCTATGTATATAACATGTGTGTGTTTTGCCTACGTACAAGGTACTTTAAGAGGGCGGAGAACTGGTAACTAAGGGGTAAGAGAAGATGTCGTGTAGAAGGTGGCACTGAGCAGAACCTTGAAGGAAATCAGTCTGAGAGCCAGAGAGGAGGAGAGAAGGAGTCCCAGGCAGGGGGAGAAGACCAGGGCAAAGGCTTGGAGACAGGAAGGAGAGGGGGGTGTTGGTTTGTAAGCAACAGCAAAAAGACCAGTTTGGCCGGACCACAGAAAGAGTGCGAGGAGGGCAGTGATGGTGGAAGCCGGAGAGGAAGACTGGAAGCAAACTGTGAAGAGTTTTCAGTGCCAAACAGAAGAACGTGGATCGTGCAGGGTTGAATGGGCGTCAGAGTCACAGCATTTGGGGGCTGAAGGAGGCTTTAGAGAGCGACTCTTATGGCTAAAAGCAGAAGGGGAAAGCCAACGATGTGAAGAGAAGACTCGACGCCAGCGAAGGGCATTCTTTAGTGAATGAAGTCCATTGGGAGAGCGGAAGGGAAGAGGGAGTGAACGTTATTGGTCTACTACGTGCAACAGGCAAGAGAAGAAGACTAGGAAGTGGGGGGGGGGGGAGAGGGAGGGCAGAAATCCATCCGTGGACTGTGGGAGCTGACTGCTTAGCTCAGAGGGAGTCTTGAGGTGTGGGTGGTGAGTTCTAGAGTAAGGTTGAGACAGGGGATTGGCCTGAAAGGTTGTGTAGCTTTGGGTCCTGGTGCCAGTCCCCACAGAACAATTCTGGCTCGGGGAACCAGGCTGACAAGCCTTGAGGGATGCTGATATCTTGGGCGGCTCAATTCTGAGGACCCAGAAATAACTCCATGAGAAGGTCCCTAGCTCGTTCCGCAGTGCTGCCCAGACCAGATGAAAATGTAGCTGGGAGCTATTGAACAAAAGACACAAGAACCCAATAGACATAGATAATGTTACTCTGTGGTTTTCTAAGTGTGCATTGACGGGGATCTTCATGTAGGGTCTGATTGACATGAAATCTCTTGAAGATACCAAATTGAATAGCCAAGTGTCAGGCCCCTTTGGGAGAGTTTTTCTTCTCATCTGGCTGGGGATGGGAGCCCAGAGACAGTTGGAATGCTGGTGCTCAGGGCTCAGGGCTCAGGGCTCAGGGCTTCCCTCCCCTCCTCTTCCCCAAGAGCCATGCTCTAACTGTGGCAGTTACTCACTGCCAGAAAGCCCCTCCACTCACCTGTAACACCTTCCCTCGAGGAACAGGCTGAGGAATCACCATCTCCAGCCTCCTCTTGACCCATCCTATCAGCCTGGTGGACAGAAAAGTTCTCTTGAAAGCAGTCCTGGTACCTGTGATTCCTGCTCCTCTGCCTTCCATCTTAGAATCAATACTGTGTATTGGTTCCAAGGCAAAAGAGCAGTAAGGGCTAGCTAATGGGGGTCAAGTGACTTGCCCAGGGTCACACAGGAAGCTTCTGAGGCCAGATTTGAACCCAAGTCCTCTTGATGCTAAGGCCAGGCTACCTACCTAGTACCTGTGCTACCTACCTGCTCCCTGAACATAACTTTTTTTCCAACCCTTACCTTCCATCTTAGAATCAATACTGTGTATTGATTCCAAGGCAGAAGAGCAGTAAGGGCTAGCCAATGGGAGTTCAAGTGACTTGCTCAGGGTCACACAGTCAAGAAGTGGTGTTTGAGGTCAGATTTGAACTCAGGACCTCCTGTCTCTGCCCTTGATCCTCTCTGGTTCATTATAGGATTTGGTCTAGAGTCTGATCAAGGGCTCTGGCCAATAGTCCCTCCTCAGCTTTCATTTTCATGGCCTTATGTCTGTTCTCCCCAAAACTCATCTTTCTCTTGAGCTTAAAGGAGAGAAGAAAAAAGACTGGAGCAGAGCCCCTGAAGGACAATGGAGGCCAGCTCACTGTTGCCACCCAATAGCTATTAACAACTATGATATTAGCTAACACATAATGCTTTAAGATTTGCAAAGCACGTTATAAATATTATCTCATTCGACTCTCAAACAACCCTGCAAGATAGGTGTCTATTATTATCCCCATTTTACAGATGAGGAAACTGAGGCAAATGTTGGTTAAGTGATTTGCCCAGGACCATTCAGCCAATGTCGGAGGCAGGATTTGAATTCAGATCTTCCTCAGTGCTCTATCCACTATTCTACCTCACTAATATCTGGACAGGTAAAGGGGGAAGTTGTGTCCTCAATCATTCTTGTCTTATTTCACTTAGTTACTTCTTCCTCCTTTGGAATGTGGAGAGTGGAAAACTTCAAGGAACTTGGAAGCCGTGTGCCCCTCCCCAAGTTACCTGGCACGGTCTCCAGAAGGAGGAAGGCAGGAAGCAGGCAGGGTAACTGGCTGGCTCTCCTGTTCTGTGGGTGGCTCCTCAGGCCTTTGGGAAGCTGGCACTGGGGTAGGGATCTCTGGTGGGGGCTCTTTCTCCTCTGGCTGGGGCTCTGGCTGAACTTCTGGGGGTGCTGATGCTAGAAGAGAAGAACCAGTGACAATAGTGATGGGGTCAACGTTTCAAATTATCCAAGCATCCCTCCTGAATGGTCCTGGAAAAATAGCTTAAAGTTCCCACACAAACTCCACCCCACAAAATTCTGCTCAGCCCTCCCTTCTCTCAGGTCCACTCCAAGCTGGCCAAGTTCTAGAAGGAGTAGATCACCTGTTGCCTATCCAGGCCCCGTACTCCTTCCCTCCCCACAACCTGACTTAATGCTTCCATCTCTGAGCCGTTAGCCCATCCACCATCAGCCTTACCTGGTTCGGTCGCTGCTTCGTCAAGCCCCGTACAGCCTGCCTGTATCAACATCAAGAGCACTGATCACTGGGAAACCCCACAGGATAAGGTCATCCCCCTGAACACCCAACGATCCTCCCGCACTCTCCCACAATACACAGCTGCAGCAATGACCAGAGACTTGGAAGACTTCAGGGAGACGATCATGGGGGCTTTGGGTGGGTGCAGAAAGACCAGCCCACTACTGGGGGGCTTTTAAAATACCTCCAACCAGAGCCCCCAACTCCAAGGCCCAGCTTCACCAAAGCTCCCCACTTCCAGAGAACACGGTCACTGTATAATTCCGGGGACCCTCCATCCCCACAAGGTCTGCCAGAGCAATGCTTACTTTCGCCCAAGCTTCCAGACTCCACGAGAGATGAAAGACTGGGAAAACTGGAGGGGAATGAGGGTCCCTGGGATGCTCTTGCCATCTACCAGTAAGCCACATCCCACTGGGGCCAGAAGGGATGCCAAGGACCCTTCCCAGCTCAGTTCTCTAATTTTACCAAGAAGAGCACTGAGATCTACAGAGTGGAGAAGACTCGTCCAAGGGCACAGCTCATTGGACTTGCACCCATTTGGGTCGAAGGCAAAAGCTTAAGCCTCACCAGATTTGTCATTATCATGTACACTTGGGCCCGCACACACATGTGCCCACATGTAAGCAAACACATGGCCATGGACATAACACATATGACATAGATGCTGTCTCCTCCATCAGAATGGAAGCTCCTGGAGGGCAGGGATGATCTTTTCACCTTTCTTTGTAACTCCAGCACTTGGCACAGTGCCTGGCACATAGTAAGTGTTTAATAAATGCTTGTTGACTTGACACCTCAAAAAGCATGAGGCTTGAAGATTGTACCATCTGCCTGAGTCTGCGCTGACCCCTCTCCTCTTTCCCTGTACCCACCTCAAGAAGGAAGTGTGGCATAGCAGAGAGGAGGCCTGGGTTGGGTCAGAGGATAAAGAAGTTCAAATCCTAGGTCTTACTTGTATGGTTGGCTGGACCCAATTCTTCCATCTGCTACCCATGTGACCACTTAACCCCTCTGGGCCTCAGTCTTCTCATCTCCAAAATGGTGGGAAGGGAATAGGGACATGATTTCTAAGGTCACTTCTAGCTCTAAATATTAGTATCCTGTAAAATAAAATTCCCTACATTGGATTTACATTTACTCTGCTCTGTTCTTAATAATCAAATCAGATCTGAATCATCAAACCAATCATTAAAGCCTGTTCCAAGTCCCCACCTCCTCCTAGAAGGCTTCCCTGATTACTTGAGTTTCACATTGATAGCTCCCTTCTCTGAACTCCTTTGCCACTCTTAATTTCATAATTCTGAGTACTGTTCTATCTTGTGCTATCTTCAAATTGTCCCATACATAGAAGAGGGCAAGGAGTATGCTTCTGTCTTTTCTGTTCCCCTACAATGGGCCTAACTTTCCCTCTGCCAATCTCCCTACAGTGTGCCTTGCTTATGAGTACATAGTAGGCATTCAACAAAGATTTGCTGATTGAGGCGGGATGGGTTAGTGTAAAGAACACTAGAAGTCCAGAACCTTGGCCAAGTCACTCAAACTCTGGGAGCCTCGGTTGCTACATCTGTAAATGAGAGGGTTAAACTAGAGGATTTTGAGGTCCTTTTCTCAAGCTCCTGTGCCTTGGTTTCCACATCTGTAAAATGGGGGGGTAAGGTCAGATGACCTCCTCCAAGGTCCCCTCCACCTTGAAATTTTCAATTCTACAAGCACATTGATTCAACGAGTTTATTGCTTCTTGTTGATGGCAAGGCAGAGGGAGGATATACTCTTGCCATTAGTCTGGGTGTCCCTTATTCAAGGTCAATTTGAAAATCCGTCTTAATGTAGCACCAACAGGGACAGCTAAAATGGTTCAATGGATAGAGAGACAGACCTAGAATGAGAAGTGCTGGGTACAAATATGTCCTCAGACACATCTCTGGATGGCCCTGGGCAAGTCACTTGACCCCAATTGCCTAGCCCTTACCTCTCTTCTGCCTTGGAATCAATTCTTAGTATTGAGCAAAATGGAAGGTAAAGGTCTTTTTTAAAAATGGGGCCAGCAGCCTAGCTATTTTCACCCTTAGGCAAGGATAAGTAGAGACATCAAAGAGCCTTTAGTCTTCTAACTCTTACATTTTATAGATGTGGAAACTGAGGCATCATCACTGGTCCTAAGCCACCAATATAAAGAGATCTTATAAGACCATTGCTCCTTTGACAAGCCCACCAGGCCTTCCCTCTGGCAATGGTCTACATAAGGGTTTTGGCAGAGCAATGGATGGGAACAGAACTATGACTAGGAATCCCTTGCACATGGGCTGAACACACTGCAAACTACACTGTAGGGCCATGTTGGCAAACCTATGGCTTGCATGCCAGAGGGGGCTGTTCCCTTCCCCCTCTTCACATGTGCTGAGTACATTTCTCCCATCACCTGCCTCTCTGCCCAGCAGACCAATGGGAGTGCTTCCTCCCTCCCCTGTCTGAGGTAAGGTGAGGGGATCACATGCAGCAAGAGGGATGCAGTTTGGGCACTTGGTCTCTAAAAGGTTTGCCATCACTGGCCTAGGGCAAATGGCCAAAAGGTGCCCTCAAGTAGGGGAGAGGGGAAATGAGTCAAGACCTACTGTGAAAAAAAGCTGGGACACTGGTTTGATGCCATTGTTGAGGGTGGGGGACAGAAGTGAGAGAAAAATTCCTCCCGGCATCTGTCACCTGGAAGCTTCCTTTTGTAAGTTGATTATACTCTCTAACAAGGTGCTGACTTCTGGTGACTATGCGGTCAAAGCATAGAAACTCTCTAAAGGGAAGAATAAGCACTCTAAATTTGCTAGCCTGAAACAAAGCTCAGATCACCCCACCCTAGTTATAATTATATGGGGGAAAGGGGCACAGATTCTCTGCTCCCACTAGTTCTGCTACTGTGACCCCAAAAGAGGCTCATCTCACTCACCTCAGAAATTTTCAGCAGCTGGGGTGGAGGATGAGGCAACATTTTTTCCAAACCCTGCACCAACCATTTTATAACTCTTTTTCCAGGCCTGGGAAGAAGAGGAAAGGGAGAGAACAAGCATTTGTTATGGACTTCCTATGGGCTAGGCTTTACAAATATTCTGTCATTTGATCCTAACAACAGCCCTGGGAGGTAGGAGCTATTCTCATTTTATACCTGAGGAAACTGAGTCAGGCAGAGAGGTTTAGGGTCTCCTCTAGGATCCCACAGCTCGGACATTTGAACTCAAGTCTTCCTAATTCCAGGTCACCTAGAGAGCTAATTTTCCATCAGTTAATCGTTTCTCAGTTGTGTCTGACTCTTTGGGATTCCACTGGGAATTTTCTTGTCAAAGATATTGACATGCTTTGCCATTTCCTTCTCCAGCTCATTTTACAGATGAGGAAACTGAGGCAAATAGGGTTAAGTGACTTGCCGGTATCACACTGCTAGTAAGTGTCTGAGTTCTGATTTGAACTCAAATGCTCCTGACTCCTTGTCCACTGTGCCACACAGCTAGTTCCTTCCAGCTTGCACCCAGGCCATTGTGAGGGTCTAGCTTGACTCCTATCTTTCTGCTATACTAGGCTAGAAACATTAATTGGCCCCTTTTTGTAGGAAGTACTCAAGATTAGTTGTTCCATCATTTCTCAGTCATATCTGACTCTTGGTGACCCCATTTGGGGTTTTCTTAGCAAAGAGACTGGAGTAGTTTGCCATTTCCTTCTCCAGCTCATTTGATAGATGAGGAAACTGAGGCAAACAGGGCTTGGTGGCTTGCCTAAGGCTGGATTTGAACTCAGAAAGTATGAATCTTTTTGATTCCAAGTTCAGCACTGTATAGCCATTGCACCACCTAGCTGACTTGGTATGGAAAATAGAAGCAACATATTGTAGTGAAAACTGGGCTCAAATCCCAGCTCTGCTGCTTTCTATCTACCTCCTTTTGCCTCCTCCATCTCTTAGCTGCCAAGCCAGGGCTTTTGTTAGCCATCCTGCCACCTAAGAAGCCAGGGAGCAGACACTTGGAACAGAGCCTAACTAGAAGATCCTGCAAAGCCCCCATTCCCCTTTAAGTCACCCAACCTGTCTAACCTGTGAGAAGTGTGCCTCCATCTCTGACAGCCTTCAGAGCCTCCCTGCCTCCATGAGCAACACAGAAAGCCATGGGGAAGGCATTCTGGCCTCCAAAGGCACCAGTCTCTGGAGTCATGGGTTTGGAGACTTACCTCTTGTTCTGGCTGTCAGCTTTGTCATTTGGCTCCAGCCCTGTAGGGACAATAAACCAAAGGAATCAACCATAAAGCAAATGGGGCAGCTGGGTGGCCCAGTGGATTGAGAGCCAGGCCTAGAGGCAGGAGGTCCTGGGTTCAAATCTGACCTCAGACACTTCCCAGCTGTGTGACCCTGGGCAAGTCACTTCATTCCCATTGCCTAGTCCTTACCACTCTTCTGCCTTACCAATACATAGTCTTGGTTCCATGATGGAAGGGTTGAAAAAAAAAACAGTAAAGTTAGTACCTCTTCAGGTAGGTACCTGAAGGCCAGGGGCTGCACATCCATCAGAGAAGGCTGAGACAGGCCCTTTGAGGGTCTATGCTCATGATCAGAAGCCTCGATGCCTTAGAAGGGTTGGGATTCAACAAGTGTCCAGAGCTCCACTTTCCACTTGTACTAGGGATTAGGACTGGGAATTCACCACTACTGGGAACTCCCTCTCCCAGGGCAACTCAGTACTTTTCCCACAACTTTTAGAGCCTTAGACTCAACCCCAAGGGGCTCAGTGCCCTGCCCATAGTCACATAGTTGGGGCACATCAGAGGTGTCAGAAGAGACTTGAACACAGATCTGGCTGGCTGCAAATCCAGCTCCTGATCCGCCATGCCTAGCCATAAGCTATTTCACAGGTAAAATGAAGGCTGGCTCCTTCCTTCTACCAAACAGTCATGGTTCTCCTCTCTACACACAGTGAGCTGTTAAAAGCCATCCCTAATGATTCTCATTCAGAAAAAGAAACCTGCTTCTCTCTGCGTCCCCCCTTCCCTCCTTCCCTCTCTGTCTTTCTCTCTGTCTCTCCCATCTCTCTCCATTTCTGTCTCGGTCTGTCGCTCTCCTTCCTCCCTCTCTATTTCTGTGTTTTTCTCCCCTCACCCTTTCTTTCTCTAACTCTATTTCTATGTGCAATCTCTTTCTGAATCTCTCCCACTCCTTTCTCCCTCCTCCCTCTCCTCTCCTCTCTTCTCTTCGCTTCTCTTCTTTTCTCTCTATCTCTGTCTCTGTCTCTGTCTGTCTCTCTCTGTCTCTGTCTCTCTGTCTCTGTCTCTCTCTATGTCTCTATCTCTCTGTCTCTCTGTCTCTCTTTTTGTCTCTCTCTGTCTCTGTCTGTCTCTCTGTCTGTCTCTCTATCACTCTCTCTCTGTCTCTGTCTGTCTCTCTGTCTGTCTCTCTCCTCTCTCTCCCTCTCTCTCTCTCTCTCCGTCCCTCTCTCTCTCTCTCTCTCCCTCTCTCTCTCTCTCTCTCTCTCCCTCTCTCTCTCTCTCTCTCTCTCTCTCTCTCTCTCTCTCTCTCTCTCTCTCTCTCTCTCTCTCTCTCTCTCTCTCTCTCTCTCTCTCTCTCTCTCTCCCTAACAGGTATCTTCTTGTCTTCTTGTCATTCAGTCCTTCTCACTCTTCTTGACCCAATTTGGGGTTTTCTAGACAAAGTTACTGGAATGGTTTGTCATGTCTTTCTCCAGCTCGTTTGACAGCTGAGGAAACTGAGGCAAACAGGGTTAAGGGACTTGTCCAGGGTCCACAGCTAATGAGTGGGTGAGGCCAGATTTAAACTCATGAAGATGAGTCTTCCTGATTCCAAGCCCAGTGCTCCATGCACTATGGCACCACCTAGCTGACCATGTGTATGTATACATACATGATTGATATACACACCCCCATCTCTCTTGCGGGCCCTCCCCTCAAAGTCCTGCCATATGATGAGAGGAAATCAGATCATCTCATAAAACAGATAGTCCATATGGGGAGGGGGAGCCCAGTGATGGTTTAATGTATCACCCCAGATAACACGGATGGACTTTGGAAGGGGGCTCTAAGGATAATGCCCTGGGGCCCAATGGAAGGACTCTGGTGTTGTAAGACATGAGCAGGAACAGATATGGGGGGATGGAGAGGAGGGCTTTCCAGGGCTCGCCCCTGTCCGTGCTCCCCAGTGGCCATCCTGGCAGCCATTCGAGGAAGGAAGGAAGGAAGGAAGGAAGGAAGGAAGGAAGGAAGGAAGGAAGGAAGGAAGGAAGGAAGGAAGGAAGGAAGGAAGGAAGGAAGGAAGGAAGGAAGGAAGGAAGGAAGGGAGGGAGGGAGGGAGGGAGGGAGGGAGGGAGGGAGGGAGGGAGGAAGGAAGGAAGGAAGGAAGGAAGGAAGGAAGGAAGGAAGGAAGGAAGGAAGGAAGGAAGGAAGGAAGGAAGGAAGGAAGGAAGGAAGGAAGGAAGGAAGGAAGGAAGGAAGGGAGGGAGGAAGGGAGGAAGGAAGGGAGGAAGGGAGGAAGGGAGCAGTTCAATAGGTCCTTACCTGGGCCTGGTGTTCCTATATCCCCAAGGGTCTGTGGTCCAGCCTGCAGGGAACAGAACCCAGAAAGCTCAAGGCTACTTGCCTTGGAAGCATCTCCCATTTTAAAGAACACTGAGGCAGAGCCTCAGCACCTAGTATCCCACATTGGGTTCCCCTCAAGTACCTGGTCAGGAACATTGATGTTGCTCTCCAAGTTCTGGACTACCAGGGCAGGGGCAGGCTGTGGAACCACTCTCTGTAGTCCCTTTGTCACCAAAGTCAGCACCCACCCACTGGCACTGTTGGGAGGAAAAGAGCCATGAGAGCAGGCAGGTCAGATGCCACCCCCTTCCCCAGTCACTGTGCCTCTTCTAGAACAAGGGTTGGTTCCTACAATGTACATCTCTCACTCTGGTTTCCTTTGTAAGTTCTATTGCATTTCACAGATTTAAAAGCATTCTTCTGAGCATCACTGGACTACAAAAGCGGACCATGGCCCAGTAAAGGTTCAGAACTCCCACTCTAGATGGTCCCTCCTCCCCCCTCCCCCCCACACCCATCACTCACTCACTGGCCACATCTCTCCCCCCAGGGAATTCTACTCTTGGTTTCCAGCCATTCCAGGTCTTCCAACAACTGACATCCTTCCATGCCAACCTCATCTCCCACAACCTTCTCATCTATTGCTGGGTCTCAAGGCAGCCAGGTCTTCTTCATTATCCCCACCCATGCCTCCTGCAGTCAATGAATGTCCACCTAGCTCTCTCCCCTAATCCTTCCTGGTCAAGATCAAGTAGAGAGAACTCCCTGAGAGCAGGGAAAAGACTGCCGGAATTGGAGTCTCAGGACTTGAATTCAGATTCTGTTTCCACCACTTACTCTTTGTGTAACTCTTCAGCGATCTGAGACTATAAAATGAAACAATGGGGACTTTATGACTTCTGGGGACCCTCCCAGCCCTAGATCCAGAGTCTTTTTTTCAACCCTTACCCTTCTGTCTTAGAATCACTATTAAGTATAAGTTCCAAAGCAGGAGAGTATTAAGGGCTAAGCAACTGGGGTTAAATGACTTGTCCAGGATGACAAAGCTAGGAAGAACCATGTCAAATTTGAACCCAGGACCTCCCATCTCTAGGTCTCTAAGCTCTATCCTAGCTGCCCCCTAGATCCAGGATCATATTCTAGCCCAGGAAGGCCTCATACTGAAAGGAGCATAGCACTGGGGATTCATAGCCAGAAGAGACCTTGGAAAACATGCTCTATGTCAAAATGGCAGCATCCAGTGATGGCTGGATTGGGAGTCAAAAGAGCTGAGTTCAAATCCTGCCTCTAGAACAATTCACAGGGTTGCTTTGAAAATCAAATAAGATGACATATATAAAGTGCTTTGCAAACCTTAAAGCACAACATAAATAACTATAACATAAATAGCTGTTACTATTAACAAGTGTGTATTAAAGGTTACTATATATGTTAGAGACTTTGAATGCAAAAACAAAAGCCTCATCCTCAAGAAATCCTTGATTTGGGAATGGAGGAGGAGAAAGAGAGAGGGCATGTGTACATATGAAAAGTAATTTCATTGGAATGGTGGTATAGGGAAGGAAACATTCAGTTAAGGTTTCTTTAAGGGGGCAGCAGCTAGGCAGCCCAGTGGATAGAGCACTGGGATCAGAAGCACAAAGACTCATCTTCATAAGTTCAAATCCTTGTTAGATACTGACTAGCTGTATGACCCTGGATAAGTCACGTACCCAGGTTTGCCTCAGTTTACTCATCTGTCAAACCAGCTGGACAAGGAAACCGCTCCACTATATTTGCCAAGAAAATCCCAAATGGGGTCCTGGAGTGTCGGGACATAACTGAAATGACTGTACATCTGATGGTGCACTCTTCCTCCCAATTCCTAGTTGTGTGATCCTGGGCAAGTCACGTAATCCCATTTGCCTAGCCCTTTCCCTTCGGTCTTAGGATTTGTTAGTAATACAGAAAATAAGGGTTTAAAAAAAAAAAAGAAGTGACTTGAAATGAGTGTGTTCTTACAACAAAGACCAATATGGAAGTGGGTTTTACATGCTAATACGTGTAAGGCCCAGATCAAATTGCTTATCATGGGGGGGGGGGAGGAGATGGTTTGGATCTTGTTATTTTGGAAAACATATGTTGAAAATTACATACACGTAACTGGGGAAACTAAAATATCTGAATCAAAAAATAAAACAAAAGCAAAAGCATGTTATATTCTATATGAGGAATACGAAGAGGCCAGTTTGGCTGAAACAGACTGTATCAGGGGAATATATGTAATAAACCAGGAAAGATAGCCTGGAGATTGTAAAGGACTTCCAATGCCCAAAACAGAGTAATTTGCAATTTATCTTGGAAGCAATAGTGAGCTACTGAAGATTCTTGAGGAGTGGAATGGCAAAGGAAACCCACTTCTCTGAAATATCAATTTGATTGTTGTATGAAGGATGTTTCAGGGAGGTGGCTTGTTTTGTGGACCCAGTCTATTTTCAGGGCACAGCCCTAAAAAACAATAAATATCACTCCACCTATTGGGGAATAGCAGCTATTTTTTTAAAAATCTATTGATGTCTTTGTCCCAAAATATCTGCATGCCTTGTTTCCCATCTAAGTTCCCCACCCCCAAGAAAGCATCTACCTCCTTTTAGCACCAACCCTTGCCAAGATGTGACTCCCCTAGAAGGTACCTGTTCACAGGAACCAGAGAAGTGTGGGCTGAGTCAGACATAGGCATCATTTCCACAGGCTCCTGGAGGACTGGGGAGAACAAAAACATGACCTTCAAGTCTTGATGTTGGACCAATAAAAGGAGACTCGGGGATGGTACGAACCATGGAGAAACTGTGAGAGTGGGGTGGCCCAGATCTGCCCCCCCTCGCCCCTATGCTTGCTCTATGTTAGGTAGCATAGTGGAAAGAATGCCAGGCCTGGAGATGGGAGGTCCTGGGTTCAAATTTGACCTCAGACACTTCCTAGCTGTGTGACCCTGGGCAAGTCACTTCACCCCCATTGCCCAGCCCTTACCACTCCTCTGTCTTAGAATTGACACTAAGCCAAGGTGGGGGTTTCAAATCAATGAAAAATAAGACCTTTGTGGGAGAAGTCACCATCATTGACCTTCCATCTCTCCTCACCCAGTGTCTCAAGGCAGTGACCCAGAAGCCACTTGGGGGGTCTTTCATGGACTCACCCGCAGGGCTCTTGCACTGGGGAGGCATTTCTGCACATCTGGATTGTTCCCGTGATGCCTAGGGAGAGTCCAACAGAAAGGATTCAGAATCCTCGGCCCCCTTCCCATGGGCTAGGGGAAGGAAAGGGCCAGGGAGAGAAAGAAAGGAACAAAAGAACTGAGTGACACCTGGAAGTCTAAGACCATTGTGGTAGCAGCAGCTCTGGCCATGGCTGCAGACCTAGCGAGGCTCATATGGCCCAGCTCTGACACTGACTGGCTGGCTGACTCACTTCTCTCATCTGTAAAATGGGAGTAATAATACTAGCCTGCTGACCTCACAAGGCTATTGTGAGTAAAGGGCTCTGTAAGCATGAAGGCAAAATAGAAATAACTGTGATTCGCACTGGGAAGTGGGGGGAGGTGGCCATCTGGGCCATGGTGGGTAGGCCAGTGGGGGAGAGCACCAGACTTGGAACCAGGAAGATCAGGGTTTGAATCCCACCTCAGACAACAGGCTGTGGGACAAGATCTTTAATCTCTGGACTTGTTTCCTCATCGACAAACTAAGGAAGTTGAGCTCACCGGCCTCTGAGACTCCCTTCTGGTTCTCAAGAAAACTGTGAGTCTGTGCCATGGGGGCGCCACCGATGGCCAACTTTACCTTCTCCAGCTCTTCTTCCCTCACAGGATGGACATCCCTCGACTCTGGTTCTGCTGGGGCTGGTTCTGGCACTGGTCCCGACACTGGTTCTGGTACTGGTTCCGGCACTGGTTCTGGCACTGGTTCCGGCACTGGTTCTGCCGCTGCCTCCTCTGCCTGGATCTTCTGGGGAGTACCTGGCGGCTGAGGCAGCACTCTCTCGATCCAGCCAAACATCCTTTCACCTTAAGGGAGGAAGAAGATTTTTGGTTCTCAGGATCTGCCCTGGTCATCTGTTCCCCAAACATCGGCCACAGAGACTGAACTTGGAAATGGCCGCTTCCTGCCTTGGGGCTTGGTGGGATCCACAGTGGGTCCAACTTACATTCTGCGAGAACTCAAAAGATCAGAGGAGACAGAGTTGGAGTTTCCACCTTCCCTACTAGATTTCCTCTTCCCTCTATCCTTGTGTCTCTCTTCCTCCCCAAACTCCATTCCACATATGATCATTTCTCTAGTTATGACTCAATTCATAGAAGCCGAATGATACAATGGAAAGAATACTGGATGTGGAGCCAAGGAGACCTGGGTGTAAATCCTGCTCAGCCACTTACTAACTGTGACTTTGGGCAAGTCACTGCTAGGTATCTAGATACCCAACTTTTCTGCGTCTTGGCTTCCTCATCATGAGAAGCCTGGACCACATGACCTCTGAGGTGCCTTCCAGCTCTAGAATGCCAAACCCCAAGCCCTTATATTGGACTTTTTCTGCATAAAATCAGGGACCAATGGCCCTTGAGCTAGCTGGGGCTGTCTCCAAGAGGCCAGACCACAGAAGCCTAGAATATTAAAGTATTCCCAGCTTCTTGAAACTCATAAACCCAGAACCTCCCCTCCCACACTCTCTTCTCACTCACTCACTCACTCATTCATTCATTCATTCATTCACTCATGAAACATTTTAGGCACCTGAGGGATAGATGTTTGGGGGCAAGATAGTTTTTCCATAGCCTGAAGCAGAGCTTAGATTGGGTCAAAATGATAACAAGGGTGGAACATCCTGCCTTTGGCTCAGGGTTCCAAATTTACACCTACTTTTTGGCACCTTGCTAGGGTTGAGTCAAAGTTTAGATAAGACGAGGTAACTGCCCTCAAGAAGCTTATATTCTAGTATGAAACACCCCAGAGAGGAAGAGGGTGAAAAGTGACTCTCTCTTTCCATACTCTCTGGATTCTGACTCCTTGGAACACAGCCTGCTCCCCTCTTACTAGAAACCCAATTAATGAACTTAATGAATTAATTACCTTATTTGACCCTCCTCTTGACCTCATGATGGTCACTGTGGCTGTTGAAATTAGTTGTGAACTTTCAGTTGCCTCTGCTACCTGTGTGACTTTGGACAAGTCATTGTATGAGCTAGATGATTTTTGAAACAGCATGATATTAGGGATAGCACACTGGAGTTGAATTCATAAAGACCCAAGTTCAAATCCTATTTCACATGTTTATCAGGTATATCATCCTGAGCAAGTCACTTTAAACACTCTGCCTTAGTTTCCTCAACTATAAATAAGAGGTTTGGACTCAGTGTCCTTTAAGGACCTCTATTATTCTATGAATCAGAAACATTTAAGTTTAAATTCAACCTCAGATATTTGCTAACTATATGACTCTCCTCAGTTTCTTTATCCATAGAGGCAAATAGATTCAGTGACTTCTAAGGTCCCTTAGCATGTTCCTATAATCAAACTAGAAGTACTGGCCAAGAGGACAGATAGGTGGCTCAGTGGATAAAGAGCCAGGATTGGAGATGGGAGGCCCTGAGTTCAAATATGGCCTCAGAGGCTTCCCAGCTGCATGACCCTGAGTGAGTCACTTAACCCCATTGCCTAGTCTTTACCACTCTTCTGCCTTGGAACTTACACTTGGTATTAATTCTAAGATGGAAGGTAAGAGGGTTTTTTTAAAGGAAATATTTACTGAGGAGTACAAGTGTCCCATAAAACACCATAGCCAATAGCATGAAGGGTGTCCTGAAATCAATTTCTTAAAAGAAATTTCAATTGGGAGTAGGTTGTTACTTTTGTTCATCCTTCATTTTCAAAGATGACCAATGAAAAGGAAGATCAGAGACAGAAACAAAGAATCCCTGGACTTCAGGACACAAGGTCCGTTGGGGGCTGAGACACTAAGGACACCAATCTCTGAGGAAGGAGATCACCCAGTGCCCTGTCGGAGGTGGGGGGGAGGGGTTTGCCCAGAGGAAGATGCAAGGGGTATCAAGAATAGGAGAGAGATCCAAGTGGCCATTTGGGAGTTTCCTATTTGTGCCAAGTCTGGTTGTTTCTACTGCTGAAGGTGTACAAGTGCTGGCAGAGTCCTCTAAATTTGGAGCTCTGGGCCAAAGGCCAGCATGACCCACCCATATGACAGTTCTGACCCAATCTAAGCTCTGCTTCAGGCTATGAAAAAACTGTCTTGGCTCCAACATCTCTCCCTCAGGTACCTAAAATTCTCACATTCTGGAGTTATTCTCTAAGATGAAGTGGACTCCTTTGCTGCTCTCTCCTTTTAAAATGTAAATTTTAAAGTTATTCATGGGAATGCAAAATAGTTTATCAGATACTTTCCTCTTTTACCAAATTCTTTTTTAGGACCCAAATACGGTGTTGCTACCCAAACCAGGAAGAGAAAAAATAGAAAAAGAAAACTATAGACTAATCTCCCTGATCAATGTTGATGAAAATTTTTAAATAAAATGCTAGCAAAGAGATTACAACAATATATAACAAAGATCAGTCACTATCACCAGGTGGGCATTATATGATTCAGTATTATCAGACACTGTCCTCAATTCAAGATAAAGGGACAGGGAGAAAGGGATATTGAGGATCCTGGAAGGGAGAGTTGTTGAATTCAGGGAGTGAATCCCAAAGAGAAACTTGACTGAACTCATAGTCTTACCTTGTCTCTTTGGTCTGCCCCCCTTCTAATCTTCAGGAGATTATTTAAATCATTCATTTGGTCATCAAATATCTATAGAGCAGCTACTCTTTGGGCAATAGGCTACCTCTGTGATCTCTGTAGATTTAATTCAGCTCTTTCTTTTCATTGGTCTTCCTACCTCCAGACGCCTCTCCCTAATCTTTTTCCTTTTTTTTTTTTAATAAAAATTAGTTTTATTATTAGTCCATTTTTGTATGCAACACATGGGAGAAACCTAGCCAATCAACACACAAAGTTGCTGCCAGAAGACAAGATACTTTGTCAAACTTGGAATCTAAAGGACATACAAATGTTTTATCTACAGTCAATTCTCTGTGCTTTTCCATTTTTTTTTTAATTCCACATATCCTTATTATTTCTTCTGTCCCAGTTATAGTACAAATGACAGGGAGGGAGAGAATTGGTTAAAACAATACTATGTGGTTTTCTGTTGTCTCTTCTTTCCAATCAGAGACTTGTGGGTGTGAGGAATACCACCAGTAATGGTAGCTTTGATAAGGGAGTCCAACACCCCATCACACAACCACCAAATTAACATATCCAAAATAAAGATCTGATAATTACATCCTCTCCCTCCATTCAAAAACATTCAATGGCTCCCTTTTGCTCCTATGAATAAAACACAAATTCCTCAATTGACACTGAAAACCTTCTATAGCCTGATGCTCATGGACATACCTTTTTCAGTATTATTTTACATCAATTGGCCTTTACTTCCCACCCTCCAATCCAATCCAACTGGCCTCCTGGTTTATTCTCCATAGAATAACATGTCTCCCACTTCCATAGTGACTGCTGGGTGGCGCCAGAGTGCAGAGAACACCCAGCATGGAGTCAAAAAGCCATCTTCCCAAGTTCAAATCTAGCCTTATACACTTAGTTGTATAACCCTAATTGAGTCACTTAACCCTGTTTGCCTCAGTTTTCTCATCTGTAAAATGAGCTAGAGAAGGAAATAGCAAATCACTCCAGTATCTTTTCCAAGAAAATTCCCAATAGGGTCATAAGTCGGATATGACCGAACAACAAAAAGCCCACTTCCACACCTCTACATAAGCTGTGCCCCCATTCCTGCAAGGTATAATACATTCTGTCCTCATCTCAGTCTCCTTTCAAAGCACAACCCAGGTGTCCCCACCCACCCCACCAAGCCTTTCCTAAGTCCTCCAGATATCAATTATCCTCCAGATACCTCCTGATCTACAATATGTACATACTTTCATGTCTACCTGTTGTATCACCCCTGGAGAACATAAGCTCTTGAGGGCAAGAACTGTTTGGGGTTTTATTTTTGATTTGGGTTTGGGGTTGTGTATTCCTGGTGCCAGGCAAAGTTCCCTAGGGCATAGTAGTTTTCCCGTACAGTTGTTAAACAGATTCAGGGCTTAATATGGCTCAGATACCACCCTGATGGTGGTGATAAGGAGGAGAAAGCCAATTCAATAGGATGACATGGACCAACATACAAGCATAAGGACATATGATACGTGGTGGAATAGGCTGTGAGTAAAAGGAAGATCTAAACAAAAAGCTCTAGAAAAGTTAGAGATTCCTGAAAAAAGGTGGTGAGTTCCCCATCACTGGAGGTCTCCAAGTAGAGACTGGGGATGTTATAAAGGTTTCCCACTCTGGTTAAAGTGGGAGTAAGTGACTTTTGGAGTTCACTTTCAATTCTGAAATTCTAAGATTCTACTTTCAATGAAATTTTCTTTGATCCAACCCTCCTTCCCCTTCAAGGCTGGCCTGAAAATGGACCAGCTTGACTCAGGTAAAGACGGTCTTCCTACCTCTCCCTACCTACTCCTACCCATAAAATGTGGTAGATTTCCACCTTCTCTCCCATCTCCTTCCCAACGGATGGTGGCCCCAGGACAGAAAATGGGAGGAAGTAACAGAACTCTTCTGAGGACTGACAAGTCAGTGCAGGAGAGAGGGCAAGTTTGTGCTTTTTCTAGAACCCTCCAAAAATGAAACAGAGAGGTTAGGAGTAGGCCTGCAGCCACTCAGCATCACCCCCCTGGCCACCCTGTGCCTTAATGTCTCTTCGTCTGGGACATGGCAGTGTGTCTCTCCAGTGTTCCTGGGAAGTTCCAGGAGAATCTGGGAGTTTGGTGAATAAATGTCCTTCCTGTCTCTCCCCCCTATATGTAGAGGTTCCCCTTCCCTCGGACTCAGAGGCAGTCAGAATCCCCAAGCAGTTACCTTACCTGGTTTGACCAAGCCAGGTCCCTGTTGCTTCCAGCACGGTTCCTACAGGGGCTCTGTTGGGATTAGAAAAGGGCCTTCCACAAAGGGGATTAATGGGGACAGATCTGATGATAATACTAGGATCCTGGGCCAAAGGAGCTGTCACCATGGGGGGGGAGGGGGGATGAGGTCACCCCACTACAGAGAAAGGCAATCTCCTCCCTTGAGGGACCTCCCCAGCAACACCCCACTGACCCAAGAGATTGAAGGGGACATCCCTGAGAGGAACAAAAGCTGTCTCCGCCGGGGGGGGGCGGGGGGGGGAGGAGGACCCTTGACCAAGTTTTTCATGTCCCTGAGAATGGGACTCTAGAGTTCCCGGTGATTCAAGGAACCTGAGTGGATAGGAAAGAGGACACCTTCTGGAAACGGGAATGGAAGCAAGTGGTCCAACATGGAGGCAAAGAAGAATCTCTGTCTGGTTCCCACAGATCTCACAGAAGCCTCTGTGTACTCATACAGGAAGGGAGAATAAGTCTCATCTTCTCTAGAATACACGCTATGGCCACAAGGGCTCCAGAGAAGACTTCTGATGCCGCAGGCTTTATGGGAGAGTAGGGGAAATCAATACTGGATCTGTGAGCCTCCAAGAGGCAGACTAGGCTTTCCATGAGGATGTCTAAAAATTCTTAACCCCCAAGGGATTTAGCCTTAAGAAGAGGGGAGCAGGAGGACCTAACTCAAATAATTTATTCATTCAACAAACATTTATTTGGCCCAGTGGATAGTTGGCACTCCTGACTCTCGCCAGGACTCTCTCCACCCCTGGAAGCCCACTCTATTCCTGGACTACTCACTTTGAAAGGACCCATTCTGCCCTTGTTTGGTCAGTTTAGCCCCCCAAAACCTCCATTTTTAAGGAGTCCCAAGCCAGTCCTGACCACTCATTTCTTAGTCAGAACTCTGGCTCTGGCAGGTACCATTCTCTACCCTCCTTTTTCTTTTTCTTTTTTTTGTAAGATCACTTTAAAGAAACAAAAAACAAAACCCCTTACTTTCCCTCTAAGGATTAAGGCGGTGTTTTAGTTCCAAGTCGGAAGAGAGGTATGGATTAGGCAAATGAAGATTAAGTGACTTGCCTGAGGCACACAGCTAGGAAGGGGCTGAGGCCACATTGAATTGAGGTCCTCTGGACTCCAGACCTGGCTCTAACCATTCGGTTCCCTAACCAGCTCCCTCCTTAGCTCACTTTCATGTATTGTCTTCCCCAATCAGAACATAAGCTCCTCAAGGGCAGGGATTATCTTTCAGCCTGTTTTTGTTTTCCCAGTGCTTAGAGAAAGCTTCTAGTAAATGTTTAATGGGCTAGAACTCCGCATCCCCTGATCATGCCTTTCTTCTCCTAAATCCCCACCCCTCTCCTCTGTTTCTTCCATTCCCTTGGCCATAGGTCCCCAGGAGTGAAATCTTTCTCATCCTTCAAGATGAAGCTCAAACTCTACATCTTCTGAGAAGCTTTATCAGATCCCTTCCAGCCAAGATTGATATCTGTGTGTGTATCTCTCTGCCTGTGTCTATCTGTCTGTCTGTCTGTCTGTCTGTCTCTATCTATCTATCTTATTATTTTGGCAGTCTGGTGAGGTCTTTGAGTCTCATCTCAGAATAACATTCTTAAAGACACAAAGTAAAATATAAAGGAATGAGAAGGAAACCAATGATATTGAAATAAAGATGTTATTTTGGAATCTATCTGTGTACTCCATGGATTCTAAGTTAAGTAAATCCCCTGGCTAGGAAATAATGCCTTGAAAGGTAAAGTGATGGGGTAGCTGGGTGGCTCAATAGAGGGTCAGGTCCAGAGACAGGAGGTTCAATTTTGGCCTCAGACCCTCAGACCCTTCCTAGTGGTATGACCTTGGGCCAGTCACTTAACCTTCATTGCCTAGCCCTTACTGTTCTTCTGCTTTGGAACCAGTACCCAGCACTGATTCGAAGACAGAAGGTGAGGGTTTCAAAAAATAAGAAGTTTTTAAAATAAAAAAAGGTAAAATGAAGGTCAGATTGGGAAGGTGTTGGGAGTGGGAGACTGAGTGCTAGGCATGGGTGTCTGGGGATGTGCAGCTGACACTGGTATGGGAGATCAATCCTCGAGAGAGCTTGAGAAGATAAGGAAAGAGAACAGTCATTTGTCAGGAAATGAAAGATCTTGGGAAAAGAACCAAGACATTCTTAACTGACTGAGGAGAGAGAACAACTCTGAGCTGTGGATACAAGTCACATTCCTGCTGCCCTTATAGAAACTTCTTTGGTTTGGAGGGGGCAGGGAAGAGGACCAGGCAGTTGGGGGATACCAATCCTCCTCTAGCCCAGATCTTCATCTGTCCAATGAGGTGGGTGGGCTAGGTGACCTCTAAAGGGCTGTCCTTAGGATCTAAGACCCAAAGGGTAACATCAGAGGAGCCCAGGGACCAAGAAACAAACTGCATGGGGTGAAGGTTCTCCCTCCAGACCTCCTCCTCCTAACTGCCTCTACGCTTGCTGTTGAGGTCACAAAACTGGAAGCAGAGTAATTTTCAGAATTTGTCATTGAGCTAATGGTAGAGTGAGTGTCTTTGAGCTAATCCAGGACCTGCTGAGGCTGCCAATCTCCCTGATCCTTTTACCACTGACCTCGGATTTCCAGGGAAGTCTTTAATCTCCACCAGGCACTATGTTTACATACCAGAGAAGAGGGAAACTGGCCAGCCCCTTCTTCCCACACATACCCAGATCCATGGAGTTTTCAGGGCAACCTTCCCATTGCTTTTCCACAGAAGAAGGGGGGAAACCCCAAAACAACTCATTTTATCTCCCCCCCCCCACCTTAGATTCAAACAACAAAAACAAACAAACAAACAAAATGTCTTGTCTTCTGTCTTAAAATCAACACTAAATATTGTTTCCAAGGCAGAAGAGGATAAGAGCTAGGCAATCAGGGTTAAGTGACTTACCCAGGGCCTCTCAGGAAGTATCTGAGGTCAGATTTGAACCTAGGACCTCCCATCTCTAAGCCTGGCTCTTAATGCTCTGAGCCATTCAGCTGCTCCCTCACCCCTATTCTTGGATTTTACAACAGCTATTTAGGAGCTGAGAGGTCCTTAAAAATTATAATAGCCAGCACTTGAAGGTTTGCAAAACACTTTACATCTATTGTCTCATCTAATACTCAAAACAACCCTAGGAATCCTCACAACAAAATACCATTGTTATCTCCATGTTATAGATGAGGAAACTGAGGCAGAGGTTAAGTAGCTTACTGATGGACACATAGCTTACAAGTGGTCAAAGGTGGGATTTGAACTTGGGTCTACCTGACTCTAAGTCATCTACCCTATACACTCCACTGCTTGGTTCCTAGCAGGGTGGGTGCTACAAAGAGATTTAAAATATCCTAGAACTAGAATGGTCATAAGATCGGATTTGAAGTCAGACAACTTGGGTCCAGATTCTCACTCCCAGATTTTTCCTGCTTCATGACTTAATCAACTGAACTTCATCTTCTGGATTCAGTTTCTTATAAAATGTGTGTGCTTAATTAAGGGACTAGATGGTTTCAAAGGTCTCTTCCAGTCCTATGAACTGGTTTGAGTTTGCTCTTTTGACATATTAGGGTTCCAAAAAGGGAAGTGACTCATCTACAGTCATATTGCGAGCAGCCAAGTCAGCTTTACTCGTTTAAAGCCCAGAATCCAACACACTGACACTAGTGTCCCAAGTTTTAACAGAGCTTTATCTAACTGGACCTCCACTGCCATGCCTGTCTCTCAATTCTGCTAAGATTCCCATTAGGGAAGAGGACTATCATAAATAATGATAACCATTCCCCCATCTGAAATTTCACTTTCAGCATTCCTGCCCACTCTCCCAAGGTAGGCTGGTAATGGCCTACCGTAGTGGATAACTTGTCAGAGAGAATTGGGGTTTAATTTCCACCAGAAATCCTGAACAACTTGGCAGGTCTCTCATCCTCTTGTAGCATCCACTCCCTCTTCTACAAAATACATTAATAGTCCTTTAGTGTTTACATAAAATATCACAAGCTCTCATAGCTTAAAACTGTACTAAAACTTTGGGAACATCCTATGTATCTGGAACAAATATAGTAAATAGAAAATGGGCTGAGTCCAAAGCTGGAGAAAGGAAGCAGACTGAGTGGCCTTTGGGAAATTACACAGTTTTGATCACAACCAATCATGACTCAGGATGAAACATGCCACAGAGAGATAATGGACTCCGTGTGCAGACCAAACACAATTAATGAATAGAGAATTGGGCTTGGAGTCAAGAAAACATGAGTTCATATCACCTCAGATACTTGCTAGCTTTGTGACCTTGGGCAAGTCACTTAATCCTCATTTGCCTCAGTTTCTCCAAATTTAAATATTAACACCTAACCTCAGAGAGTCATCGTGAAGATGAAATATAATAGTATTTGTAAAATGCTTAGCACCATACTTGGCACATAGTAGGTGTCATATAAATGCTTATTCCTTCCCTTAACCCCATTCTGAGACCTATATTTTGGGGGATGTGTGTTTTGCTTGACTGTATATGTGTTCCAAGAATGTTTTTTCTTTCTTTTTCAATGGGTAAGGATGAGAGAGAAAAAATAGATTTGTTTATTAAATAAAATTAAGTTTCCAAAAACAAAGGCCCATCTTTTCAACTCTAGTATTGTATCCTCCATCCTGGTGATGTGTATGTATTGTGCATGCATGTGCATGTGTTTGTACATATATACACGTGTATACCAAATAACACGTGTCTGTGTATATACATGTATGCACACATGTACATGTGTGCATGTGCTTATGTCTGTGAGTCATGGATAGCTATCTTCCATACAGAATTTAAAGTTGAAGATGTCCCATGGAGCAATGGAAAAGTGTTGGGGAGGGCTGAGAGGGATTCGGCAGATTGCAACTGAAAGAATTACCCAGAAGTCTCAGAGAGAGAAGAAAGGGTATCTGCTGGACAGTCCTCTCCCTCTGTTGGCATCCAAGGAAGGCTTATGTAAACTCAAGTTTGTCATGATTTGGGGTGAGCAGGTACAAATGGAATGTGATACTCAATCTCCTCTTCCCCCCCCCCACCCATCCCCTGGTTATTGTGAGGCCCAAATTTGGTCATGTATGTGAACAGTTTGACAAATTTTATCCTAAATTTCAGTTATTTTTATTTTAGGATTTAAGAAAATTACTTCTTGTCAATAGGCTGAAGACCCGAGACCCGGGAGTAGACTCCATCTCCCTACCTCCCCTAAGCAAGTCAAAACCCTGTTCCCTAAATCTCCCTCAAGTCTCTCTCCTGAGCTCCTCTTTAAAAAAAAAAAAAAAACACCCTTTACCTTCTGTCTTAGAATCAATACAGAAGAGTGGTAAGGGCTAGGTTAAGTTAAGTGACTTGCCCAGGGTCACACAGCTAGGAAGTGTCTGAGACTAATTTGAACCCAGGACCTCTCTCATCTCTAGACCTGGCTCTCTGCCCACTGAGACACCTTGCTGCCTCCCAGAGCTCCTCATTTGAGAAACCTTGCCCTGGGCCATACCTCCAGGCTCAGATAGCAGCGATTCTGAGGATGTGGTCAGGGTCTGTATCCCAGAGACAAAGGGCTGAATCCAGTGGAATCTTTCCCCAAAGTATCCAAACCCCCCAAGCAGAGTAATTACTCCTCTCTGTGCCCCTCTCCTCCAGGAGGTGTATTCTGCCCTGCCTGGCTTTGCCTGAGGGGATGGGGGTTCCCCTGGGTTCCTCTGTCTGTTCCCCCTTTGGCATTCTCTCCCACTCTCTGAGGGTTCCATCTCAGAGAACAGCAGCTCCCCATTCTCTGACTCTTGTTACAAGGGAATCACTTTAAAAGACTGATATATATTAATTTAAGGTCGCCAAGGAATCAGCTATGTAATTCCTAAATGAAAAACTCAAGTCAGCCGTCAGCCTTTTTTTGGAGTTTAATTACAATAGGAGCAAGAAAGGAATTAGAGATATATATAGAGAGAGAAAGGGGAGAGAAGGGAATAGGGCTTAAATACCCCTTCTGTTTAGGCTGGGCCAAAAGGCCCAAGCCCTTAGATAGCTGGGGCAAAGAAAAGAGATCAGTCCCTTTCACTCACGTGTCCAAAATGGAGAAACAGTCTCAGAGGCCCCCCACCTTCAGCTTCCTTCAGAGCAAGCTTCCTCAGAGTCCAGGAACCACACCGACCAAAAACTCAATCCTCTCCCCCAGTCTCCAGACCCTCCTATCTTTAAGGACACCATCCAAGTTGCCTCCCCTCAGTCCTCACATCTACCAATCACTCTTCATCAATTTCCCTGTCAATGGAGGCTCTCGCTTAACCCAGGACCGCCCAGAGGTTTCTGGCTTTTGCACATGTCTGTTGAAGGTCATATTTTTCAAATGATTAAATCTTTACTCTTTTGTTACAGCCCTTTCTAAATCCTGTTAACTTGAGTATGGTAGAGATTGGAATAATTAAATTTTTGATCTAGGCTGCAGCCCTTACTCAATCCTATTAGGACTGAATAGGGTGGAGTATCTCCATTGTATCAATTCTAAAATCAATCAAGACTCAAAGAAATTCCTGTTCTATGCTCAAGCATAGGTCAAAGTCCTTTCCATTGTTCAGCAAAAGGTTTCTGTCCTAAAGTAATCTTAAGAAGGGAAGAGAAGGAACCTCCCATGCCAATGGAGTTCCCATTCCAATAGACTATCAGTAAGAAATTTTCCAAGTATGAAATATCCCAATGGTGAAATTTTCAACAATTATAAGTCTAAGGAAATTTGAGGTTTACAATCCCCCCTGATGATCATTGGGAGACTAGTCTCCCCATTGATCATTTAACATAATCATTTTGTAGTTCTAAATTCACTTCTAACTAAAGATATACACAATATTCAATTTTCTAAGAGAAATTAGAATAGTGAGAGAGGAAATAGAAAAGAAAAGAAAGCAAAACCAATGTTTGCTAGGCGCATTGACAGAAAGCCAAATTAGGGGCAGTCCCTTTTGGCATAAATGTTACAATAAATGTTCAATCAAAAGTTCAGTCCAATCAATCACATCCAAAGTTCATTCTTGATCTTCTTGATGAAGTGTAGGTTTTTGGCATCTTTCTGCAACAGTTCATTCTCTGGATATAAAAGTTTCAAGCTTCTTTCTTGAAGATCTTTTCTTGAACAAAATCAAAATCTTTGAATTTTTTATAAAAGTAAAATCTTAAACAAAAGTCTTGGATTTTTATAAAAATAAAATCTCAAACAAAAAAAATTCAAAAATTCTTAGATTTTAAATTAAAATACAATCCCCCCTGAAGTAAGTATTTAAAAAAAAATATATCAAGTTTAGCTCAGAATGCAATGTTCAGTTATGGGGGTGTATGTGTCAATTATCAAAAGGATTGAAGAATAATCAAAAACATAAGAAAAATTCAAAATAGACCTTGTATAGGTCCAGTTTAAAGTAATTTCTATCCCACAAGTATGTAGGACAGAATGCAGTAATATTTCACTTAGCCATTTGTAGCCAAGACTACAGGAAGTTGCCATAATATAAGAAGAAAATAATTAGAATTCTGTTTTGATGGGGAAATGTCATTCCCTTGTCTGATTTTTTTCCTTCAGAGATATAGGGAGCCAGCATGATAGTCAAGCTTTGTACTTGTTTGAGTACTTCAAAAAGAGTGTAGATACAAGGAAGTCCTACAACTTAAACATAAGTTAAGCGTCGCAACCTCGAGTCTCACTTTAATATTTCTAGTGTGCTCTATTGGCACTATTCAGGTTTAGTCTGTGCTCCTTGTTTTTATCCCTTTTCCTGGAATCAGACACAAACATTAATCACAGTCCTATAATATTTTATCAATAAATGGCAGGTTCCGATAGTTTAAAGCTTTTAGGCATATATTGATATTATAGCAAGAGTATATATATTAACTTGTATTACTGCAGGGAAAAAAATATTAATATTAATTATGTGTACCTTCAGTACAAAAAATGAGAAAAAAAATCAGTAATTCAATATATTCTTGAAAGAAAAAAGAAGCATCCATTTGTCTATGGATTATTATCTCCAATTTATATGATAAGATAGAGTCACAATTCATATGATAAGATAGAGTCAATCAGTCTCAGCAGAAGATGCTTTCTTCACATGTGAGCAGTGAATCCAAGAGTCTCTTTCTCCAATCTTTATAGATGTTGGAGTAGTTAATAATATTTGGAATGGTCCTTCCCAGGAAGGTTCAGTTGCTCCAGTTCGCTTGAAATTCTTGATATAAACTTTATCTCCTGGGTTCAGGTCATGCAGAGAAAAGTCTAATGGTCCAGCTTGTACTGCAGCTCCAGATTCATGAAGTTCACGTAGTTTGTGCTGTAACTCCTGTATATAGGAAGCAATAGTAATATCTCCCCCTAATAGCAATGTATAAGCCGGGGAGAAAGGCTTAGCCTGTATAGGCGGATGTCCAAAAAGCATCTCAAATGGTGAAATATGTAAGTCTCCTCTAGGCCTGCTTCTAAGATAAAATAGGGCCAGAGGGAGAATTTCAGGCCATTTTAAATGGGTCTCAGTGCATAATTTGCCAATCATAGTCTTAAGTTCTTTATTCATCCTCTCCACTTGGCCTGAGCTCTGGGGGTGATATGGAACATGGAATTTTGGAGTTATCCCCAAGCAAGAATATATTTGATTTAAGACAGAATCGGTAAAATGACTCCCTCTATCGGAGTCAATACGTGCTGGTAGGCCAAAACGAGGGATAATTTCTTTTAAAAGTATCTTTGCAACAAAATCTGCTGTGGCTCGGGTTGTAGGAAATGCTTCCGGCCATCTGGTTAGTTGATCTACAATTACTAGACAAAATTTATAACGTCCAGCCTTTGGCATTGTTATGAAATCTATCTGTAGGTGTTCAAAAGGTGTGTAAGCCAGAGGACGTCCCCCAAAGGCTTTTCCACGATATGCATGTTGGTTATATGCCTGGCAAATAGGGCAGGCTGAACATACTTTAGAGGCTACAGTAGTTATACCAGGGGCTATCCATACTCTCTTGACAGAGTCCACGATGCCCTGGGTGCCAAAATGACCATTTTTATGAATAGATTGGCAAATTTGGTTATAGAAACTTCTAGGGAGCAGGGGTTTTCCTTCAGATGACACCCATACTCCATTAATTTGTTTTGCTTTAAATTTTTGTTTCCATTTTTCCACTTCCTTTTCATTATAGGAGAGTGATAAATTTAAATTATCAGTGGTTGTTAATGTTAAAATTAATCCAGGTCCTTCTATGGCTGCTAGTTTTGCAGCGGCATCTGCTCGGTCATTTCCTCTAGAGACAGGGTCAGAGCCACCTGTATGGGCAGAGCAATGAACTACAGCTAGGGCTTTAGGCAGTTTGAGAGCAGAAAGAACTTCATTAATAATTTCTGCATTAGCTATGGATTTTCCAGCTGAGGTTAAAAATCCTCTTTGGAGCCATAGCATCCCGACTGAGTGACAAATGCCGAAAGCATATCTAGAATCTGTATAAATTGTTGCCTTTTTATCCTTGGCAATTATACAAGCTTGTTTTAGAGCTATGAGTTCTGCTCCTTGAGCGCTAATGTTAGAAGGTAGTGAAGCTGACCATTCAGTGGCAAATTCTGAGACTACGGCAGCTCCAGTGTAACGTATGCCATCCCTCATAAAAGAGGAACCATCGGTAAATAAAATCAGATCTGCATTGTCTAAGGGAGTGTCCAAGAGATTATCTCGAGGCTTTTCTGCCATGGACACTAATGTTTCACAGTTATGTAGTGGTTCTCCTGAAGTGGGTAAATCTGGAAGCAAGGTGGCAGGGTTAAGAGTTGAACAGCGTTTCAAGGTAATATTTTCACTATTTAATAAGGTTATTTCATACCTTGTAATTCTCTGATCCGAGAATGCCTGTGTTCTATGTTTTACCAATAATGCTTCAATCTCATGTGGGCACATTATTGTTAATGGACATCCCAATACTAAATCAACGGTTTTTGTTACTAGTAAGGCTGTAGCAGCTACTCCTCTAAGGCATGGTGGTGCTCCTGCTGCTACTGGGTCTAGTTGGGCAGAATAATAAGCAATTGGGCGCTGAGAAGGTCCCAAAGTCTGAGTTAACACACCAGAGGCTACTCCTCTTCGCTCATGCACATATAAAGTAAATGGCTTGTTGTAATCTGGGATGCCTAGAGCAGGGGCAGACATGATAGCCTTTTTCAGATCTGTTAGAGCTGACAAGTGTTCAGGCTCTAATTTGAGGGGTTCAGGAACTGAATCCTTTGTTAATGCTATAAGGGGTTTAGTGATTTCCCCATAGCAAGGAATCCATTGTCTACAAAACCCTGTTGCTCCTAAAATTGCTCTCAGCTGTTTCTTAGTGGTAGGAGCACTCAATTTTTGAATGTTCTCAATTCGTTTTGGAGAAATATAACGAGCACCCGCAGTCAAGATGAATCCCAAATATTCTACTTTTTGGAGACACCATTGAACTTTATCCTTAGAGATTTTATGTCCTCTTTTGTGCAATTCCAAAAGAAGGTGTTTGCTATCTTCTTGACATGTTTCTGCATCTGTTGAAGCCAAGAGTAGATCATCTACATATTTGATTAATTTGCTATTTTTAAATGTTATATTGTCTGTGTCTTGGCTCAAAATTTGCTCAAATAAGCTCGGACTTTCGACATAACCCTGTGGCAGCCGACACCAGGTGTATTGTGAGCCCTTCCAGGTGAAAGCAAAAATATGCCTGGAGTTTTCATGTATTGGTATGGAAAAGAAAGCTGAACACAAGTCTACTACTGTAAAGTATGTAGCTGTGCTAGGAATAGATGAAATAATAGTATGTATGTTAGAAACTACGGAGTGTCTCTTTATAACGTGATTATTCACTGCCCTTAGATCCTGTACGAATCTATAGATGTGTTTGCCATCGGGTCCTTTTTTTGGTTTTTTAATTGGCAGGATGGGCGTGTTGTATTCAGATTTGCAAGGGATTATTATTCCCTGTTCTATTAATGAGTTAATAACTGGTGTAATACCCTCAATTGCCTCCTTTGAGAGGGGATACTGAGGGATAGAAGGAGGTGGGCTAGATTTAGTTTTTATCTGCACAGGAACAGCAGATTTAAGTAAGCCTACATCAGAAGAAGATGTGGCCCAAAGAGACTCTGGTATATCTTTAGGTATTTCAAAAATGGAAGGTTCTTTTGCCTCCTGGTTTTCCGAGAGAAGTACAGGGAGTAATTTTAAAGATTCCTCTGGTACTTCTAATGATAATGAGCCATCTGGGGAGCAGGTTATTGTGGCTCTGAGTTTGCATAGAAGGTCCCTCCCCAGCAAATTTAAAGGGGAGTCAGGCATCAAAAGGAAGGAGTGTTGGACCTCTAGGGGTCCTACAGACACCATTCTAGGAGGAAGTCTTTTAACTCTTTGGGTTATTCCTGATACTCCCATTACATTCTCTGAGCCAATAGAATAACATTGTAAATCAGGTGTTCTCTTTAATACAGACCAGGAAGCTCCGGTGTCTAATAGACAATCATAATAAGTGTTACCCACTTTTAAGGTAACATGGGGTTCATTAGTATGGGGAGGGCAGTGGATAGGGACAACGGGTAGTAGGACATCAGGGTCTGGGAAATCAAAGGTTGTATCCTCTGATTCCTGTGCCCCAGCCCCCCCCGGGCACCATCATTGTGTTTGGGATATTCCTTGGGCACCCCCCTGAAGGGCACCTCTCTGAGGGTCATTAGTACCTCGAGTAATTTTTGGACGAGCGCCATTTCTCATATATTGTTGAGTATTATCATTAAAATTTTCTTCAATTTGAGCATTGTCATTAAATTCCCAATTCCTATTTCTATAATTCTGGTTTCTAAAGTTCTTATTTCTATATTCATTATAGTTATGTCCATAGTCATTATTATAATTTCTAGAATTCTGGTTTCTATAACCATTATCATAATTTCTATAGTTATTATTTCTAAAACCATTATTAAACTGTGTATTCCTTCCAAACATCTTAAGAAAGGTTCTACATTCCATCATTTTGTGGCCCTTCTTCTCACAGAAGTGGCAAGTAATGGATTGATAATTGGATTTCTGGAGAGGGGCAATTGTCGTTGGTTCATTATCATGCCCACTTTCTAATTTAGTTATCCTATCTATTACACATCTCATTTTTTTCTTCATTTCCTCCATGTCATCATTATTCTCTTTCTCCTTTTCTTCGTTTCCCTTAAAAACATATATAGCTGTTTTTCGCAATTCTTCAAGGTCCATATCTGACCATCTTGGGCATTGTGTTTTGAAATAATTTTTAATTACTTTGCAACAATTGTTTACAAAGATTCTTCTAACTTGTCTTAAACTATTCTCTTTATTTAAGTCCCAATCTAAGTATCTGTCCCCAAACTCGATAATTCTGTCCATAAATCTGGAGGGTGTTTCGTTTTCCTTTTGCTTAATTTTTTCCAGTTCCATCCACTTATCTGTACTGTCCGCACATTCCTTCATGGCCGTGAGGATGGCCTCTCTACAACGGTATAGTTGTAGATAGTCCTCAGGATTATTATAGTCCCATTCGGGATCCTGAGATGGCCAATGTGCTGCATTACGCCCCCGGGTTTTGTTGACATGAGCAATTATTTTATTTTTTTCACGTTCACTTAAAAAAGCCTGTAGTAAGCTCTCAACGTCCTTGTAAGACGGATTATATTGAAAAAATATGTCTCCCATCTTTTTTGTTACTAGAAAAGGATCTTGTTCATATGTGGGGATATTTCGTGTAAATTCATTTATTTCTTGGGGAGTAAACGGTATCCTATGTCTTAAAGTCACCACATCCCCATTTCGTCCTATTTCAGGTACTTCTCTTAGAGGAAACAGGCCTCTAGTTGAATTTTGCACCTGTGGGTCAGTTTGACAAGGACAGGTTTCTCTAGGAGGACAAGATCTCCCTTGCATTGGAATTTGGTTTTCTGTAGGAGAAGGAACATGAGAAGCTGGGATTGCAGGGGAAGGGTTTTGGGGATTAAATTCAGACAAGATTTGCACTGCACGAGAGAAGCAGTCTGTTAACTGGGCTATAGGGAAGGTGTTTTCCATCTCTATTTCAGGGAAGGAAATTTCCTCATTCAAAGGTTCAGAAACAGGTCTGTTTCTGGTAGAGTGGGTGTTTTCCCATTGATCCTGTAAGAAACATTTTAGATCTTCTAATTGGGCTTGCATTTTATCCTCAATTTTTCCTATTTTATCTTCCATATCTCCCATTTTATCCTCAATATTTCCTATTTTATTCTCAATATTTCCTATTTTATCCTCAAGTTTTTCTATTTTATTCTCAATATTTCCTATTTTATCCTCAATTTTTTCTATTGTATCCTCAATTTTTTCTATTGTATCCTCAATTTTTTCTATTTTATCCTCAATATTTTCTATTTTATCCTCAATATTTTCTATTTTATCCTCATTTTTTTCTATTTTATCCTCAATATTTTCTATTTTATCCTCATTTTGTTTTATTTTATCCTCATTTTGTTTTATTTTATCCTCATTTTGTTTTATTTTATCCTCATTTTGTTTTATTTTATCCTCAATATTTTTTATTTTTTCATCTCTAAATATAGTATTGAGGAGTACAAAAATGACAGTACCTATTAATATAAAAATTTGGAGGTATCCTTCATTCCTCAATGCCCCTACTTCTTCAGCTGCCATATAATTGTCAAAGAATGTAGTACTCATTTTTATATGTATATTTTGTAATTTCACAAAACACGTGGGGAGCAGGGCAAAGCAACAAACTTTCCACAGGGTTTTTTTTTTTTAAATCCAGGAAGTTGTTCCTTAAGGGAAAGGATATTTAGAAACAGTTCTTCCAGCCAGGACTTTAGAGTCCTGTTGCTGAGATTTAAAAACAGCTGTTTTCTGTCTATCAGAGTCACACAGCTGGGAAGTATCTGAGGTCCGATTTGAACCCAGGACCTTCTGCCTCTAGGGCTGGCTCTCAATCCGCTGAGCTACCCAGCTGTCCCTTAAGATTAAAGGGAAGAAAAAGAAAAAACTGCTGATTCCAATTTAACTTAAGGAGAAAAGAGAAAAAGTTTTTTATACTCACGTGTTCTAGCAGCTGTGTCTTTAAGCCAAGTTTTTTTTTTTTTTTTAAAAAGGACTAAGTGGTGAAACAGTATAGTAAAAAGGCAAGGAAAAAGTTTTATTGAGAGGATTCTTTAGACTCCCGTGTGGTCAGCCACAATGTTACAAGGGAATCACTTTAAAAGACTGATATATATTAATTTAAGGTCGCCAAGGAATCAGCTATGTAATTCCTAAATGAAAAACTCAAGTCAGCCGTCAGCCTTTTTTTGGAGTTTAATTACAATAGGAGCAAGAAAGGAATTAGAGATATATATAGAGAGAGAAAGGGGAGAGAAGGGAATAGGGCTTAAATACCCCTTCTGTTTAGGCTGGGCCAAAAGGCCCAAGCCCTTAGATAGCTGGGGCAAAGAAAAGAGATCAGTCCCTTTCACTCACGTGTCCAAAATGGAGAAACAGTCTCAGAGGCCCCCCACCTTCAGCTTCCTTCAGAGCAAGCTTCCTCAGAGTCCAGGAACCACACCGACCAAAAACTCAATCCTCTCCCCCAGTCTCCAGACCCTCCTATCTTTAAGGACACCATCCAAGTTGCCTCCCCTCAGTCCTCACATCTACCAATCACTCTTCATCAATTTCCCTGTCAATGGAGGCTCTCGCTTAACCCAGGACCGCCCAGAGGTTTCTGGCTTTTGCACATGTCTGTTGAAGGTCATATTTTTCAAATGATTAAATCTTTACTCTTTTGTTACAGCCCTTTCTAAATCCTGTTAACTTGAGTATGGTAGAGATTGGAATAATTAAATTTTGATCTAGGCTGCAGCCCTTACTCAATCCTATTAGGACTGAATAGGGTGGAGTATCTCCATTGTATCAATTCTAAAATCAATCAAGACTCAAAGAAATTCCTGTTCTATGCTCAAGCATAGGTCAAAGTCCTTTCCATTGTTCAGCAAAAGGTTTCTGTCCTAAAGTAATCTTAAGAAGGGAAGAGAAGGAACCTCCCATGCCAATGGAGTTCCCATTCCAATAGACTATCAGTAAGAAATTTTCCAAGTATGAAATATCCCAATGGTGAAATTTTCAACAATTATAAGTCTAAGGAAAATTTGAGGTTTACACTCTCCTTCCCTGAAGAACAGCTTCTCTTATCCTCAGTAGCAGCTGGCCAGAGTCCTCCCCAACTGGGACGGTTTCCTTTCAGCTGGGCTGAATAGGGGTCACCAGTTTCCAGGTAACTTTGGTGACACATCTCCAGTCACCTAGCAACCCTGCCTTTCCTGGCCAGGAAAGACTTGGGATCAGAGCTGTCCGTTGCCCTGGTGAATAAGGAGATCAGTAAACAGAAGGGCCAGGGATGGAGACCTCACAATAGGAGGAACTGAGAAAGGAGAGTTATTGTCTCTTCAGAGTATTTATTTGTTTTAATCAGGTTTTCTGAAGCACTGATCTTTCTTCCCTTCCTACTTCTGGGCTTCTCCCTCGGAAGACATATGGTGACCTGGATCCACGAGAAAACCCAACTCACAAGTGCAGCAGAACTAGTCCCCGGATGTGATCTCCCACTTTAGAATCAAGAGAAGCCAGCCTTTCTGAGGATTTCAAAGTAGGCAAGATTTGTTACTGGCAAACAACTCCCTTCTGAGTCCTTCTCTCGCCTCCCTTTCTGTAAAAGAGCTAGCTTCAGAAATAATGGAAAAGTGGGCAGCTGGGCAGCTCAGTGGATTGAGAGCCAGGCCTAGACATGGGAAGTCCTGGGTTCAAACCTAGCCTCAGACACTTCTAAGCTGTGTGACCCTGGACAAGTCACTTAACCCCCATTGCCCAGCCCTCACCGCTCTTCTGCCTTGGAACCCAATACATTGCATTGATTCTAAGGTGGAAGGTAAGGGTTTTAAAAAAAATAGTGGAAAGAACACTAGATTTGGAGTCTGCTATCAAATTCTAGCTTAGCCAGATTGGATCACTTTTTAACCCCTTAGACTTTATTCTCCCCCATTTTAAAACAAAGTTTAATGCTCCTTCCAGTCTCTCCCAGTTCTAATCCCATCATCCATTTTTTTCTTTTACTGATCACTTCCTCTGCCTCCTAGAAACTTCCCTTTCCTTGGCACCCTGGTCCCCTCAGTACCCTTTGTGATGCTCACTCACTTCCCAAAACCTTCCAGGAGAACACTCTGCCTCAAGACTTCTTCCCATGTTCACCTTCTCCCCCGGGGCCTCATGATCTGGATTTTGCTCTTCCTCCTTCCTCCTGCTTCAAGATTCCCATGTTTTTGAGTGCATATCCATCTCAGGTGGGATGGCAGAAGACTTCCGATGGAGAAGGACTTAGGAGATTCTCTATCATACTACACTGAGGGAAAGAACACTCAACTGGAACCAGGAGAAATGGATTCTGATTCAAATTCTGCTATCACTCCTGAAGTATTGCTCTGGTTTACTCTCTTGTTTTTAGAATTTGGGTGCTTGCCCTCTGCTGATTATCTCCTGTTTGTCTCGTGTATATAACATATAAGTGTTTGGATATTGTCTCCCTCATTAGAGTGGAAGCTCCTTGAGGGCAGGAATTGGTTTTTGCCTTCCTTCTGATCTCTGGTACTTAGTCGATAAATTGACTGCTCATACTAATGCCATGGTAACTGACACATAAAAAGCACTTAATAAGTTACTGATTCATTGACTGACTGACTGATAAAATATGTGTTGATAAATCCTAGTTAAGAATTTCTTCTTGCTGTTGTCTTATATTTTCTCTCATTTTAGAGCTGGAGATTTTTTCTCAATTCCCTAATTTCTTTTCAGTATCTTCCTCAACCTTAATTAATCTAATATTTGTACTTCTTTCTCTGCTTTCCAAATTTATTATTCTTCCAAATTAGTTTCTTCTATGCATCCCTCCACCATTTTTTCCCAAGTCTGTTGCTGCCTGTTTTCTCTTTCATTTTGTTTCCCCATCTACTCTACTGGTCTCTGCTTTATTTCATTAACTCTCTTATTTGTCTCCTGTATCAAAGTTTTCAGATCTTAACTACCATTTTGTAGTTTTCCCAGTTGGTGCTTTGTGTGTGTTTTTAAAAACTGAATGGAGTGCTCCTTGAGTTTCTTCAATATACTTATTATCCAATTTAATTTTTCCCCTGTTGTCTCTTCTGACTCATTGACTGATACTTCAAATTGGACTTCAGGAGGCCTTGTTTCCCTTAGGTCTTTTATGTTGCAGAAGCTCTTAATTGAGCTGAGTTTCCTTTTCTTTTTGAATTCACTGCTCATTTTTCTGATCACAGAGTGGTGCCTTAAATGTAAGCAGAAGTCCCAGTGCCAAGCAGGAGGCTTTAGTCCATCTTGGGCATGGGAGAGCCCAAGTGGAGCATTGGATAGAGCTCTGGACTTGGAGTCAGAAAGACTAGAGTTCAAATCCTGTATCAAATACTTAGTAGTTGTGGGACTCAGGCCTTAGATTCTCTGTGCCTCAACTTACTCATCTGTAAAAATTGGGAAAGTAATAGCACCTACCTTAAAGATCAAATGAGATAACTAATGTAAAGAGCTTCCTAAGCCTTGTTTTATATACTCCCAGTTTTCGGATGGCAGTAAAAAAAAAAGGAGAGAGGTAGCCTTGGAAAGAGAAGAGAGGAGTTGGAGAGGGAAGCACTGAGGAAGAGAAGCAAAGAATAAATAAGGATGGTCTCGGTCAGTCCTACTTGGCCTTCCTGGAGATCATGGCTAAGCCTATACTTAGGCTTCGATCTCCTCTCTCTTAGCTCCAATCAATGTTCCTGGCCAAGAGAGAAGTAAAAGTGAGGCTAGTGGGGCAGAAGGAGGCTTAGTCATTTTCAGGCCCTGGCCTTTGGAAGAGCAGAGATGTCCTACTACCCTCAGGACAAGCTGGCCAGTGAGACAGATGCTATCAATCTCCTCAGGCCTGGCTGCTCCATTTGGGCATCATGGAGCTCCTCAGGCATCCATTCCAATGTCCTGGTCCTGCAGAAGAGTCTGGATGTAGCTTGGGCTAGATGCCAGAATCTTAAAACCAGATTCCCAGATTCTAGTGTCTGGTCCTGTTCACAAGACTTTCTGCAAGACCTGAAGAACTCAGGTTAGCATGACATAGTAATGGAAAAGGGTCCTAGAAAACCACATTCCCCTACCCCCCTCTATCAAACCAAATCCGACAGAGATGGGAATTGATGGATAGAGTTGGGTGGATGGGGGAGCAATCAGCCAGGTCTACCCCAGTGCTGGCTCTGAAATTTCAAGGCTTCTGGACTGTTCTTCCTTCTCTCCAAGCACTTCTCCGTCCTTTTTCACTTCTTTCTGTTTCTCCTCTTGCTCCTCAGTTCTTGGCGGGAGGGAAGGGGCCAAGACCTTGTGGATCCATGGTCTCACAACCCTGCCTTCTTTACTACATATCTGTCATCTGGTTTTATCCATCTCGCAGGGTTTCTAGCCATGGCTCGGATAATTGACTTGGTACCTTGGAATGATAAATGTGTAGAAACTTTCGTATCTCCAGCCATCATGTTCCCCGTGATACCACAGAAGAACATGCTCTCAGGGGTGAAGCAGCAACTCTACCATCCCTACCTGCCCACCCTGAGGCGGATGGACATGGACTCGGTCATTGGCAAACTCCCTGAGCAGCACTGCCGGTCATCCACCTTCTGCAACAAAGGTAATGCCCGCCTAGGCCACCTGTGTGGAGTCTTCTGACCTGGCACAGTGGAGGCAAGGTCCCAAGAGCTCCCCGCTACTTTGCTGCCGCCACAGAAGATCAAATATGATCATGGCTGTGAATGTCTGGTTTAGACTTTATCGTCTTCAAAGTTTTGTTTTGTTTTCCCCATGTAACATGGTGTAATCAATATGGCACAGCGCCTTTCGAGCCATGGACCTGGAGTCAAATACAGGTGATCAACCTCCCTAGGCCTTGGATTCCTTCACTGTAAAGGGGCAGTTAGAATAGTGGCCTCTTACCTTCTCCATCTGGCAAAGGGGAAGAACCATACCTGGTCTTCCTCACATCACATCAAAGAAGGTCAGGGAGCTGGGAAGCTCTTTGAGGAGCCTGTCCACAATAGCATCTAGATAGCACCATAGTGCATAGAGCACTAGGCCTGAAGGAGTCAGGGAGTCTCATCTTTCTGAGTTCAAATCCAGTCTCAGACATTTACTAGCTGGGTGACCCTGGCCAAGTCACCTAGCCCTGTTTGCCTCAGTTTCCTCATCTATGAAATAATCTAGAGAAGGAAATGGCAAACCACTCCAATATCTATGCCAAGAGAATCCCAAATGGGTTCATGAAAAGTCAGATATGGCTGAAACAACACAACAACAACAACGTCGATAATCCAAGGCTCGATAAAATTCTCCAGAAACACACATGCCAATAGATCCTCAGAGCTCCGAACCACTATACACAGGGACACACACCTTCACATTTTAATATCTCACAGCACAAGGATAAAGGTTCAATTATAGAACTAGTCCCAGAGTTGTCAAAGGCCTTTGCCCAGAGCAAACACACATGTTGTACTTTTTACACGGGGCCAAATCCACCATCAGTCCAGACAGTACACAAGCACACATCCCACAAACACACAGACACACTCTACAAATACACACACCACCCGTAGACACACAAGCACCCATACTCCCACATACACACACCAGCTACCATTTGCTTCTCTTACTTGCAGATGACTTCACCCGAGCCCATTTCAACTTGTTGGGCGTCCCCAATAGAAGACTGAATAGTCTGGTGAGTGACCCTCCTAGACATGACTCCAGCTTGAAGGTGGAGGGAGAATGGTGGTGTGGGGAGCAGAGGGAAGATGCTTGGAAGGAGTGACTGGATGACTAAGTAGGGTCAGCTCCCTCAGCGCCAGCCCCAACTTCTCCTCTCTGGCTTATGTTCCTTCCAAAGGACCAAGTCCCACATGGAAATCTATTGTCTTGTTAATCACACTGTGGAGTTTTCCAGCAATGGGTCCAGTCACTGATGTGATTAATCCCTCAGACCTATTATTCATAGAGACATAAAGAACAGAAATGACTGAGGTGACACCCTTCCAGCATTCAGTCCCAGGTCAGGGTGGTCAGCAGCAATGAGTGTCTTCTCTCTGTGTCTAGCTAAGCAGAAGAGGAAGGGAACAAGCTCTCCCTCCTACCTGCTCAGGGGTGACCTTGAGTGGGAAGAGGGAAGGGTCCTAGGACTCAGCTCATAGCCATGCCCTTCCATCTACCAAAGGGTATTCTTTTGTGCAGTTGAATCCCCAGCACCTAAGATTGCACCTGGTGTGTGGTAGTCACTTAATAAATGGTTATTGATTGATTGATGGGGTCAGGGCTTGTCAGGGTGGGGAAGTGATATGGAACAGGAGAAGAGCTGAGCCAGGGGAAGAAGGATGGGACCCACTCCTGGGTCCTGTGACATTGCTGGTTTCAATCAGGGGTTGAGTTGTCCTGGCTGTGGGGTAGGTCCAATGGCAAACACTCCTCTGGTCCTGCGGGAGCCATATTTCTTCTACTCAGGTCCATGGCTTTGGGGACTGTCCTACCCCAACCCCTGCCTCCATTATCTAAGTATCTTAAAACCAGAAACTATCTTTCTTCCCTCTTTTACTTTGGGTCTTGGGTCTCTCTGTACAGGAAATCACCGGGACAGGGCGGATGCTTAAAAAGAAGTACCAGGGTGGGAAGATGGCACCACTAGCACCTGGCATTAACAAAATTGACTGGCCCTGCCACACCCATGCCATTGAAGATTGGTCCCGCTTTGTATCTGCAGCAGGAGAGTTCAAGCTTCCCCTTGTGGATAAGACTGGTCAGTGGGGAGTAGAGGAGGTCTAGGGTGGGTGGGTAGGAACAGGCCTGGAGGCTCACTAAGTGAAAAGTCGAGTCCTCAGACAAAAAGACCAAAGGTGTACTGTGGAGAAACTTAGATTTTGAAAAGAAAAGGAAGGAAGGAAGGAAGGAAGGAAGGAAGGAAGGAAGGAAGGAAGGAAGGAAGGAAGGAAGGAAGGAAGGAAGGAAGGAAGGAAGGAAAGGAAAGAAGGAAGGAAGGAAGGAAGGAAGGAAGGAAGGAAGGAAGGAAGGAAGGAAGGAAGGAAGGAAGGAAGGAAGGAAGGAAGGAAGGAAGGAAGGAAAGGAAGGAAGGAAGGAAGGAAGGAAGGAAGGAAGGAAGGAAGGAAGGAAGGAAGGAAGGAAGGAAGGAAGGAAGGAAGGAAGGAAGGAAGGAAGGAAGGAAGGAAGGAAGGAAGGAAGGAAGGAAGGAAGGAAGGAAGGAAGGAAGGAAGGAAGGAAGGAAGGAAGGAAGGAAGGAAGGAAGGAAGGAAGGAAGGAAAAGAGGGAGGGAGGGAGGGACAGACGGACGATGGAATAGAGGGAAGAAGGGATATAGTAAGCACCTATGACCTCTGGGTATTATGGCCAAAACCATAAACATGCCAAATTCTGAGTGTATCAAGTTTCTTGATGTCTAGTCTAGCTCCACTACAGATTATGGTTGACCCAAAGCAACATTCCATTTCTTCCTCTGTGAAATAAGGGTAATAATTCCTTCCCACTTCACCAGATGAAACAAGAGAATGGACTGTGGGGAGTATGAGGCTTCCCCTTTTTGTATTATCCTGACCCTGAGGCCTGGAATGGCTGGTGGTCTTGGATAATCTGGGTTCGCATGCCAAACAGGGCTATCTACCAGGCCCTTCGGAGGGCATGGCAGCCATCTCATCATAGAAGTCAGTTGTTTCTTAATAATGTGACATTTTATAACTGGTTTGGGTTGTTTGCTTTTTTAAGTTTCCAATTTAGTAACCTTAGTCCCAGCTATGACATTTAACCAACTATGTAGACAAACTGAGCCTGTTTTCCCCATCCATAAACCAGAAATGATAAAAGCACTTGGGGCAGATAGGTAGCTCAGTAGGTAGAGATTCAATTGTGGAGACAGGAGGTCCAGGGTTCAAATCTGGATTCAGACACTTACCAGCTGTGTAACCTTGGAAAGTCGCTTAACGTTAACCCCATTACCTAGCCCTTAGCATTGATTCTAAGGCAGAAGGTATGAGTACAAAATAAAATAAAATTTTTAAATAAAAAAAATAGTTGCACAGCATACCTCAGAAAAATATTGTGAGGAAAAGGTTTTGTGAAGCTGAACACTCTTTAGAGACATTAGTTATCTAAGTACCTTCATTGTTACAATCGGAAGAGCCAAATCCAATCTTCACATTATCATGAACAGATCCAATAGGAGGGAACAGGAAGTCTCTATGCAGTTGCTTCCCCCCACCTCCAGGTCCTGTGGAGCCTGGAAACCCAACCTTTCTCCCTCTAGCTGGTCCTTTCCTGTCCATCAGATCCCTAAGTGTCAGACTAAAATATGAAGGAAGCAAGGGCCTGGGAGCTGAAAGAGAGGTCAAGGAAACGCCTCTCTTTAGACAGTAGAAGCCTCTGCTTCAGCCCAGAGATTGCCTGGGATAGAATTAGTTGGTGGATTCCATCTTCCATTATTTTCAGGGTTCTACCCCACCCTCCACTAGGATTTTGGGGCCTTTGTTTTTCCCCAACTACTCTGAGGCCCCTCAACATTGGGTTTCCCCCATGGTCCTCTGATTAAAATCTACCTATTTTGTGTTCTATTTTCTTTTTCTTTTTTTTTCTTTTTTCTTTTTAAAAAACCCTTACCTTCCATCTTAGAGTCAATACTGGGTATTGGCTCCAAAGCAAAAGAGTGGTAAGGGCTAGGCAATGGGGGTCAAGTGACTTGCCCAGGGTCACACAGCTGGGAAGTGTCTGAGGCCAGATTTGAACCTAGGAACTCTCCTCTCTAGGCCTGGCTCTCAATCCACTGAGTCACCCAGCTGCCCCCTCTGTGTCCTATTTTCAAAGGGCCTGCTCATTGCTGGCTGAAGGGGAGCCATTCTCATCAAATGATGTGTAAAATTGGTCTATTCCCTTAACAGAACCATTTTAGTCTAGAATGGGGCAAGGTAGACTCTCTAGAAACAATACCATGACCGGAAGAGCAGGGTTTAAGGTTTGGGGCAGACATAAGGTCTGTGGGGTTGGAGGGTGTGTTGCACATAGACAAGCAGGCATCTGTGTAGGTTGGGCTCTCTCTCTTGTGTAATAGAAGGGATGGACCAGAACCTGGGCTTGGGGCACAACTGAGCATCATCTGCTTTCTCTTTCTACAGTTGAGGGTTTCAGTGGCTATGCTGTGAGGTACCTGAAGCCGGATGTCACCCAGTGCTGGCGGGTAGGATAACTTGAGTCATCTTTGTCCCCCCCCCCCCGTCTGGTGATCCTGGGTCCTGGCACAGGACAGGCACAGTCATGTTTCTACTGGTACAGGGTCCCTGTCAGCCTGGAAACCTCAAAGAGGGTGAGGTGGAGAAGTAGGGTAGGAAGGAAGATGATGGCAGAATGAGGCGGCTCCCACATCTCTCTCTCCTCTCCTCTGGCTGGAACAGAACATAGAAAAAACAATTCCTCTTCATCTATTAGAAGACCACTGGAGTGTTCTGGTGGTCCTCAATGGAGGGGATGAGTGGAGTCAGGGAACCACAATAGAAGCCCCTCATTCTGACTTCTGTGACAAGATAGGGTTTCTCAGGAGGTCTGGGAAGGAAGGAGCAGAGACTTTCCCAGCCTTTAAGCCAGTGAAGACCAGCTATCACCCCCAATTTACATCTCTGCTCCCTAGATTCCATTAAGTATGGAACTGGGAGTCTGAGAATCTAGGTGTGACCTTGGGCAAATAATTTTACTTTTATGAGCCTTGAGTTTACTCATGTATAAAATGAGGCTATGGGCGGTGATGTGAAGGAGAGAAAGGTGTTAAATCCATGATCTATGAGAGTCCTTCTAGGTCTAAGTCAATGATCTTATGATCCCAGCTCTTCCATGAACTAGCCAGTCATTTTGGGCAAGTCACTCCTTTCTCTTGGGCCTCAGTCTTCCCCATATGCAAAATGAAGATTGGAATACAAGCCTCCTTTCTCATAACCTTACATAACCACTGTGCCAACCCATAAAGTATCCTACATGCGTAAGGTGAGATGATGATTAATTGGGACAGAGAAATAGCCTTTCTTCCTGATGCCATCATCCCTCTCCAAGGCCTACCTGGGCCATTCTTTGCAATAGCATTGACTAGCGTTCACAACTGAAATACAGGCAGAGCCAATGGGTTATTCCACACCCAACCACCCCCAAATCCCTCCAAGGCCTCTGAGGAACTGGAGGATTCAACTTAGCCCCTATCTTAGGCAATTTATTCCAAGAATCCATGTGTCAAATAAGGAAACTAGAATGGGGGGAAAGGGTAATTCCCTTCTAGATCTCATGCTTTGCTTCCAAATCCAGTGACTGCAGAGGGCAGGAGGCAGCATGAACCCTTGGCCCCCATGAACACACAGCCACTGCCCCAAAGATCTCTAAGCTTCCATGAGGGCAACTGAGCCAAAAGGCTACTACTTACTGGTCTCTATCTCCTTTCTTGCCTTCTCTTAGTACTGCCTTAACCAGAACCCCAGCCTTGACCAGTATGGACAGAAACCCCTGCCTTATGACACCCTGTAAGTGATCCATCTGAGGTTGTCCATGGGAACCAGGGTATTGGCTCCCCACCTCAGATCTAAGGAGTATTGCTTTTCTCCCCACAGGAACACTTTCCGAAGCTTTAGCACTGCCTACAGGTAATGGAATGGGGACCCCTGCCCGGGATCCAGCCCCTCACCTGCCATGTCTGAGCCAAGTGTCCCCTCTCTAAGATTGGGCTTAGTTCCCACTGGTTAGGGTTTTTGGAGGCTAAGATGGATGATGGCTTCTATGAAGTCACTAGGACATAATGTCAGAATAGAAGGACTCACCAATCACTTAATAAAACAGTGCAGGCACATGGGAGCTGTCCAGTCCCATGAATGCTCTGGAAATGAGGTTAGGGTTTTTGCTGGAAGGAGAAACAGGGTAGAACAGGAGCCCCAGTGTAAAACAGTGGCAGAGAGGGCATTGGGCTGGAGGTAAAAAGACTTGGGTATGCCTTTGGACAAAAAATGTCACCTCTCTGGGCCTCAGTGCCCACATCTATGGAATGGGTCTGTGTTAAACGATTGTCAGAACCAGAAGGGACTTCACATACCATCTAGGCATTGGGACTCTGAAAAGGGTCACAGATGTTGGGAGAGCCAGAGAGAAAAGCTAGAAGACCTCACTCCCAGTTTGGGCAGAGGGAAGGGTTTGGGATGGGGAAAGGAGTACTTGATTCAGCCAAAAAAAAAATTGAGTGTTCATTCTATGCATACCCCCATGCTGAGCACCACAGAGAGATAGGAGAGAACTAGAAGAGTCATCTATGCCCTCAGGAAACTTATAACCAGCTGAGGAAATTAAATAAGCAGGAAAAATAAAGTGCTAGCTGGGTGGCAATAACTATAAATGTTGTAGAAGAGAGGGATCAGTTGGGATAGGCTTCCCAGAGAAGGTGGGGCTTGGAGAATGGAGGAAACAGGGTTGGCATTCCAGGCAAGAAAACAGCATGAGTTAAAGCAAAGGGGCGGAAATGAGTGTGGTCTCTTCAGGGGATAGGGAGGAGGGCAGAGTGAAGGGAAATTTGGAGAGCAGATATGATGGCAAATATGGAGAGAGAGAAGGAGGCTAGAATGTAGAGGGGGCTTTGAATGCCAAACAGAGAAAAAGGGAAGAGGAAGAGGGGGAGGATATAGCCTGGCTCCTTACAAAACACTTTCAATAACCCCATTTGGGGTCTTGGACTTCGTGTCCTTATCTTTAAAATGAGGGGGTTGCCCTATGTGATGTCCAAGTTCCCCTTCCAGCTCCAATAACCCTTGACTCTATAAAAGAGGAAGTCATTGGAGAATCTACAGCAGGAGTGTGTCATAATTATAGAAAGTAGGACTCAGGATGAGTGTCGTCTGCTTCTCTCCCCAGACATGTGAACTACATGGAGCCCTGGCATACCTAAGAGGATGAAGAGGGTCTGGAAGTCTTGGCCAGCAGGTCTGGTCTCCAATTCTCCAAAGGTAGAGATGGCTCAAGCAAAACCTTCCATTTTCCTGAGGAATATGGAATCTATGCAGGAACAATAAAGTAACCAATCCACCCAAGAGAGCTTGGATCTCGAAAGGACAGAGGAGCATATTGATGGGGAAGGGTGGTTAGTAAAGTGCCTCAGAACAAAGGAAGCCAACTCATGACTCTTCTTGGCCTCCTGGGAACTAGTGTACCCTTGATTTGATTAAGGTGAGGAAAACCCAGCTTGCCTTCTCCTCCATAGGGTTGGACAATATGAGGGACTCTTGGTGGAAGGCCTAAGTATTTCTTATGTGTCATTGCACGAAGAATAGCCGTTTGGGGAGTCAAAAGGACAAGGGCTCAAATCCTGATTCTGCTTAGTGGAGACAGCTGGGTGGTGCAGTGGATAGCACTGAGCCTGGTGACTAACTTAACCTCAGATACTCCCTACCTGTGTGACAAAGGTCAAGCCATTTAATCTATTTGCCTCTGTTTCCTTTACTATCTAATGAGGACAGCACCTCTCTTGCAGGCTTCTTTTAAGGATCCATTGAAGTGCCTCATAGATGCTAGCTAAATGCTTATTATCTCCTTCCTCTGCCCTGAATGTCAACATGAACTCTGGGCTTTGTGCTCCCTTCTATAAAATGACATCAGATGAGATGTTCTCCGAGACCCTTTCCAGCTCCAGATGCTATGATAATTTAGAGGTCTGGTCTTATCAATCCTTTCAAGTCGATTATTAAGCACCCACCATGCACAAGGGTCCAGGTAAATCATTTCCCCTCTCTGAGTCTCAGTGTTCTTATCTGTAAAATAGGGATTATCCTGCTTATATTATCTAGGGCTGAAGAAAGTGCTCTGGAAATGTAAGCCTCTGATATTTTGCTTAGCCGCTCCTCTCTCAGGCTGAAGATGCAGAGACAGACAAAACTACCTGCCTTGAGAGAACTTAGGGAGTCCCTCACCCCATGGGCCAGCCCTACGGATCTGCTCTGCTTATTTCTGGGGAGGGTATCTGGCCCTCAGGTGCTAGAAGCGGGGGATTTCCTAATCACCCGGTTTAAGATGGTGTCTCCAAGATCGATTATCTCCCCAGAGCTTCCCGTCCTCATTGTTGGCCCCCCTCCAGCCTTCCCCATTCACCCACTAATAACAGTGAGGCCTATTATGGTATGGAGCAAAGTGGGTGAGGCAGCCCTGGGCTGGATGGGGTTAGAAGACCTCACTCCCATCCTACAGCCACAAAAGAAATGGGGAATGTCAAAGGATTCTTGGAATGGTCACAAGGGAAGGGTCTTTTGAACCCTGTCTTTGGGGAGCTGAACACTCTGTCTCATTGCTATGCTATGTCCTGCTCCCCACATCCTTGCTCACCTTCCACCCAACTCCTATATACATAGTCTGCCTCTTCTCCCTCCCCTGCTCCTTCCTTTACTTCCCTTCCCTTCTCTTCTCTGTCTCTGTGTCTCTGTCCATCTGTGTCTTTGTCTGTCTCTGTGTCTATCTCTGTCTGTCTCTCTCTGTGTCTCTGTCTGTTTCTTTGTGTCTGGTTGTCTCTCTGTGTCTCTCTATTTGTGTCTCTGTCTGACTATATCTATCTGCCTGCCTGTGTCTGTGTCTCTCTGTGTCTGTCTCTGTGTCTCTGTCTTTGTCCGTCTCCCTCTCTGTGTTTCTGTCTGTCTTTGTGTCTGTCTGTCTGTCTGTCTGTCTCTTTGTCTGTGTCTCTGTGTCTCTGTCTGGCTGTCTCTCTGTCTCTCTCTTCCCCCTTTCTTTAGCTCTCACAACTCCTCTAGAATCAGCCTTGGCTGGGGCTCCCTCTACTGTACCAGGGCCAGGATAACTGTTCTCCTAGCCCATATCTACCTCTATAGGCCAAGTCATGGGGACACAGATGGATGCCAAGCAAGTAACAATGGTGGTGCTATCCAGCCAGAAGAGCCATGAGAGGAGGAAGAAGGTGCCTGGCAGTTAATCCATAGGGCTTCTAGGGACCTTGGGTCTAAATTCTCCCCATCCTTCAGGAAGGGCACCCGAAGGAGCTTCGTGCTCTTTCTCTGAATGCAGCATCAGTTAAAGGAGAGCTGGCTCCTATTTAACAGGTTTCTATTAAATGCCATGTGCCTCACATCCTGATGTCAGGCAGAGAAGAGAACTGGCCCTCCCATATCTGTGCTTTACAGGCACAGAAGCCCTGGGTGACTTTAGCATCTCTTGATCTGTCTGAGCATCTCTTGTGATCTGTCACTCCCTCTGGGTGGTGGATGAAGGCCTTCCTGGACCCATGGTGTCTTGTCTCAGGGCTTGGCTTCCTAGCAAAGCAGAAGATAGCACAGGACACAAGGGAAGAGGTCAGGGATGGGAGGAACAAGTGGACATGCTGTATTAGGAAAGGCTGCCTCAACTGTCACTCAGAGCGAGTCAGCAGGGTGTCAGGATCCTTGGAATCTTCAGTGGGAAGAGAGGGAGGCTGTGTCAACTGAATTGCCCATGTGAAGAACAGCTGGAAAGCATAAGTGACAACAGATGCTTCAAAGCCACAGGACTGGAGGTCAGAGTCCACCATGGCCTTCACTGCTTCTGAAAACACATTTGTACAGAGTTCTGGGACTGCATAGGAATAGCAAAACTACCTGGGGGAGGGGAGGGGGAGGAAGTTCACCTCATTGAGGAGCTAATACACAAAATGTGCTTGAAATCCAGTCCTACTGGACTAAAGGTCTCTGGAGCAAGAGTGTTGAACTCTGGGAAAGTGTGACAGACCTCAGTAGCCATCAAGTCAAACCCATAGGGAAAAGGGAACCCCTTCCTCTTCCAACCTTCCTGATAAGTAACCCTTCAACCTTTTGGGGGGGGGGGGACTTCTAGTATGAATTTTAAAACTACTCCACCCTACTCAGACCATACTTTAGAAGATTTGATTTAGCTATTTCCTGATTTGTAACAATGGAGATACATGGTCTAACAGAATCAGGTCTTGGGAACTCTACATTTCTCTACCCTACTTAGTTTAATAAGGTCAGGAATGTCTGCACCCATACTCAAAGATTAAGTATCTAAGAAGATGGCTTTCAACAGACATATGCAGAAATAGCGGACAGACCCCTGGGCTGTCCTAAGTCAAGCTAAGCTAACATTGGTACAGATGAGACGCAGGAAAGCGATGTAAAACTGTCTATATAGGGCACGTGACTTCCTCTCTTCACTCTCTTTCCCTGGAGAGGCGACTCTGGCTGGCAACATGCTAAGTGTTTTGACATCTTGGTGTGGTGGCAGCTATTTGTCTGGGTTTGGGTGGTGAGTTTGCCCTTGAGCTAATTCAGGTTCAGGCATCTTGGCTGAGCCCTCTTGGAATTCAGGCTGATTCCTTCCTCCTTTACTCTCCAAAACCTTACCTTCCTAGAGCCTCTAATCTTCTTCCTGGCACAAGCCAGGCGGGAGAAATCCTACACCCTTTCCTTCTCCCTTCTTCTTAATTTCTTTCCACTATATTAATTAAATCACCATAAATTTCCAGCTGACTTGGGTATTTTTTTTTAATTTGGGATATCCATGGTGACCAAGTAATATAGTTTAGGTCACAATGCTAAAATTACCCTTTACACTAGAGAGGTTGGATACCTTTCACACGGCAGAGCCTTCCCTGACATCAGGCTTCTTTGTATTGTCCACCCATGATTTCTAGCTCTGCCCTCATAGGCTAAAGAGAACAAATCAGGTCCTCTTCCTCAAGGCTATCCATCACATCCTTAAAAATAGCAATCATATTCCCAAGGTTTCTTTTCTCCATCCCCAGTCTCTTCAACCAGGGCCCATTGGCAAAAACTTGAGGTTCACCATCTTACCTTCTGCACTGCCCACCTCTGAGGAGTCTACAGTTTATTCCTAACCTTCCTGGCCATACTCTAGAGCAGGGATGGCAAACCTTTTAAAGGCAGTGCCCAAACTGCAACCCTCATGCTACATGGGAGCCTCCACCTTACCCTAGACAGGGAAGGGAGGAAGTGCTCCCGTTGGGCTGCTGGGCAGAGAGGCGGGTGACGAGAGAAATATCTTCAGGCACTCGCAGAGAAGGGAAGGGAGCAGCCCCTTCCAGCATACACGGCATAGGTTCCTCACCACAACTCTAGAGGTATCATTGATAGAGTGCCAAAACTGGAGTTGGGAAGACCTGAGTTTAAATCTAGCCTCATCTACCTCCTAGATGTATGACTGTATGTATGTATGTATGCAAGTCACTTAAGATCTAGTTGCCTTACACCTCCTCTGAAAAAGGTGATAATAGCATCTAACTCTCAGAGCTATTGTAAAGATTAAATAAAATGTTTCTAAAGCTCTTTGTAAGACAAAATTACTATATAAGTATTATTTAAATGCCAGTATGGCTAGAGCCAAATCTATGCCTCTCAGTGTAGCCCAAGATCATCCTAATTCCTCCTCCTGCCTTATACCAGTTATTCTGTAAGCTTCTGACTGTCTTGGCTCTGGCCACCCCCTTCTTCCTGATTCCATAGGGGGCACCTCCATGCTTCTTTTTCTTCGAAATGCCAACTGAATGATAGCTTCTTCGTGCCTTGGAAGTAACCTTATGGTGGTGGAATTGATATCCTGAGATCCCCAATTGGGTTTTATTTCCTTCTATAGGCAAGCATGATGAAGAATAGCTAGGAGGGGCAGTTGGGTGGCTCAACAGGCCTAAAGATGGGAGGTCCTTGGTTCAAATGCAGCCTCAGCTAGCTGTGTGACCCTGGGCAAGTCATTTAACTTCCACTGCCTGGCCCTTACCTCTATTCCGCCTTGGAACCAATATACAAGATGGAAGGTAATGGCTTAAGGAGAAAAAAGAATAGCTGGAAAATGGCACTTAACCTGTCCCTGATTCTAGAACCATACTTAGGGTTAGAATATGCTAGTTATGCATTTAGTTCATATTTGACACATAGTGTAGGACAGAGTATCAAACTCAAGGCTTACTGCAAGAAGCTCATAAAACTCTGGAATAAGGCCAAAATCAGATTAGAGTGTTATTGGGGAGAGGGAGGAAGCTAGGTTGTTCAGTTGCTTGAGAGCCAGACCTAGAGAAAGGAGGTCCTGAGTTCAAATCTGATCTCAGATACTTCCTAACTGGGTGACCCTGGGCAAGTCACAACCACCCCCACCCCCTCCATGTAGCCCTTACTATTCTACCTTAGAACCAATACACAGTATTGATTCTAAGATGGAAGGTAAGGGTTGGTCTTTTTTTTATAATTGGGAAATGTTTAACAAAATGAATTATAGATGATGTTAATTTGTGGTTTTCTAAGTTGATATGTTCCTGGCCAGCAGAGATCCATTTCCAGTTGAGTTTGATACCATTGGGTGGTGGATGCAGAATAGGCTCAACTATTTATGTAGAGGCAAGGGAGGAACATAGAACCAAAAAAAAGTTACCATTCAGATACTCCTATGGATAATTCCTTGTCCTCTTGGCAATTAAATGTGTCCACAAAAGAAAGAGCCAAGTTCTGGTCAAAGGACTAAAGACTCAGTAATAGTGATTTATTCAACAAGCTTATTATATGACTATATGATATCATTAAAGCAAATTTTCAGTTATTAGGGAGTTCTAGGGACTTGCCTAAGGTCACATGATCATATTCTTTTGCTGAGAGAAGGCCAAAGTAGGGTACAAGCCACAAAAAAAAATAGACTTCCGTTAGAAAACTTTATGTTATGGAGGCAGCTGGGTGGCTCAGTGGATTGAGAGCCAGGGCTAGAGACAGGAGGTCCTGGGTTCAAATCCGGCCTTAGACACTTCTTAGCTGTGTGACCCTGGGCAAGTCACTTTACCCCCATTGACTAGCCCTTACTGCTCTTCTGCCTTGGAACCTATACACAGTATTGATTCCAAGAAGGAAAGTAAGGATTTAAAAAAAATAAATTAAAAAAAAAGAAAACTTTATGTTTCCAAAGAGATTAGAATCTCCTTAAGGGCAAGGACCAAGTTTCATATTTCTGGATCTTTCCTAGTGGCTGGCACAGGACCCTGTACATAGTGCTTAATAAATTCTGTTGGATGGATGAGTAAAATGTAGAGACAGAAAGAGATGTTGACCCACCCCCAAAACATATCCATAATGAACAGAGAGGAGAACCCAGTTTTCAAAAGCTGCCTGTCCTTTCTGTTGGACAGCCACTATTCAGAAGCTGAAAAGGAGCTTCTTTGGGGAACTAGTTGCTTTGATGATTAGACAAAACACATTTTAAGAACACCAAGGACTTGGGATCTGATCAGAAAAGCTCTGGGGCAGCATTCCAAGGACTGATCTTTGAGGACTAACTGTGGAATTGGTCCATGGGGAAAAGGAAAGAAAGGTGGGTGGTGTGAGATTAAAAGTACTAGATTTAAAGTCAGATGACCTGGATTTAAATCTTTACACTGTATTCCCTAGAAGACAACAGGCAAATCATCTCTTGGAGCCTTAGAATCATTAGATGTGATGGCCTCTGAGATCCTGCTCAACTCTAAATCTATGTTCCTTCTTTCAGGGAAGCTAGAAAATCCAGGTTGGCCTCAATTTAGAACTGCCATGGCATGTTTATAGGAAAGGACCTATATAATTCAGAAAAAAAATGGCCATTCACTTTGCCATGGTCAAACCTCCTATCCTTTGAGCTTCTCTTCCATCATTGCCTCTCATTTCTCCTTTCTCCTGCCCCTTCCTCTTTACCTGCAATCCTGTAGAGGTTTCCCTCAGGCTTTAAACAAAACAACAACAACAACAACAGCAAAAACTGCCCTTTCCAGGACCCTGAGGTTCCCCAAAGCTAACATCTTATCTCTTCCTTTTCACTGACATACTCCAAAAAAAAAAAAAAAATTGGTCTACATTCATTGCCTTGTCTTGCTCACTCCTTCACTTCCCAGTTCCTCCAATCTGGCTTCCAACTTGACTGAAATTACTTTCTTCAAGGTTGCCAGTGGCTTCTTAACCGCTAAATCCAATGGCTTTTTCTCCATCCTCAACCTACTGAATCTCTCTGAGGCTTTTAACACTATCAACCACTTCCCCCCACCCCACCCCCCACTGGACATTCTCTTGGCTTTATCTCCTACCAGACAGGCAATAGTTTTTTAGTTTCCTCTAATGGAACACCATCCATCTCACACACTTCCTCAACACTCCCTGCCCACCCCCCCCCCCCAGCCCCTTCCGCCCTTTGATTGGAAAGAATAGATATCAGAGCACTCCTCTGAAGTCTTCTATGGAGAGAGTTCAGCCACCTTGGCATTTCCCACCTGGCTGCGGGACTCCATCATGCCCCAAGGCAGGGTTCTTTCCTTCCTTACCCTCCTCCCCTTTCAGCTTCTTTTTCATGGTCTCTCTCTTCCCTCTTAGTAGATTGTGAGCTCCTTGAAGGTAGGGACCATCTTTTCTCTTTCTTTACTTCCCCCGTGTTTAATCTTTAGCCTGAGTGAATTGAGCCTAAAAATGGATGTTGCAAAAGGGCTCTAATTTCTTTCTACATTCTTTTTGATTTCATCATCTCCTCTGGATTCCACTGCCTTTACACAGATGACATTCAAATCTATACTTCCAGTCTTCAACTCTTTCTAGTTTTCCCAGCTATCTGCTGGATACCTCCACTTGGACATCCCTTCGGCATTCAGTGAGTAGGCTAGTATTTAGTAGGTATCTGCTATGTGCCAGGCACTGTGCTAAGTGCTGGGGAGACAAAGGAAGGGGGGGCAGTTCCTGCTCTCAAGTAGCTCACAGTCTAATGGACTGTGATCATGGAATGCAGCAGCCCCTTCCCCATCCCTACAACCAACTTCCCTATTGGATTAAAGGCACCACCACTGTCCTTTTGGCCAACTGGAATCAAAACTTTGGAGGCATCTGTTAAATTTATGGTTGGACTGAATAATTTTTAGTTGGTCGCCAGGGATTTAATTACTAAATCCCAAATGAGAGCCAAATCCAATCTTCAGGCATCCTTGACTCTCTCCTATCCCCAATCTCTCAGATTTAGCAAGGTGCCAGATTTTATTGGGTCTGTGTCCGCATCTGCCCTCTTCTCATCACCATCACCAACTACTTCATCATCCCTTGCCTGAACCATGACAAAAGCTCTCTCATTGATCTGGCTTTTAGTATCTTCCTTTGAGTCAGGCTGCAAGTAGCTGCTAAAGTCATCTTTCTCTAATGTCTGACCCTATCACTCACCTGCCCACCAATCGTCATTGGTTTTGTTTATTGGTTCGAGAATAACGCTTCTGCCTCTACACATTCTGCATTGCACCCCTTCACATATTGGGTTTGGTTTTGGGTTTTTTTTTCCATCTGAACTCAACCACTTGTCTCTAAACTCAGCATCCCAGCTCAGGTCTCCATTTTTTTTTTAACCATTACATTCTGTCTTGGAAACAATACTACATATTGGTTCTAAGGCAGAGAAGAGTGATAAGGGCTAGGCAATGGGGGTTAAGTGACTTACCCAGAGTCACACATCTAGGAAGTATCTGAGGTCAAATTTGAACCCATCTCTAGGGCTGGCTTTACCCACTGAGCCACCCAGAGCCCCTAGGTCTGTACACTTTTGCAAAGGCTGCCCCTCCACTTCTAAGATACACTCTCTGTTCAAATTAGAATCTTTAGCTGCCTTCAAGGCTCAACTGATATGCCATCTCCTCTGTCTCTCCTTACTTCTGTGTTCTTTCTCTTCTCAAACTGGCTTGCATTTACTTAATGTGTATATGATGTACACACACACACACATACAGAGAAGACTATAACCATGCTACTTAGCACAGCTAGTGCTACAGTGTTTTGGACTTGGGTCTCAGTCTTAGCTGTATGACCCTGGGCAAGTCACTTAACTTTATAGAACGATCTATCTCCTCATATGTAAAATAATAGCACCAATCTCAGTGGTGAAGTTACTAAATAAGATTACATATGTAAAGAGCTTTGCAAAATCTTAAAATTCTTCATAAATGCTAGCTACAATGCCTTGCACATATATTTAGACGTGTGTGTGTATATATATATATATATATAAACATATATATGCACACATCATTGAGTTGAGAAAGCCAAATGAGGGTGAAAAGAATGCTCTCTGGTGTTCTGGGGATCGTCTCTTCTCACCCTGACTCCGGCAGCAAACGTTTATCAGTGGAGAAGCTGAGACACAGATTATGATCTGTTTTTGCTTCCAAAGTTGAAAGAGTTGACCTCAGGGCTCCTGACCTACTTAGCAGCCTGTCATTACTAGGCCTAGTCCTACCTCGGTTTGCCTTGTTGCCCTCAAGAGGAAAACCAGGGTGGAGTCACTCTTCTCCTTCCTCCTCAGGTCTATGGCTTTCCATAGCCTCGATCCTCAGAACAATTCCTCCAGGTCCAGCCAACCTGAGGCAGGAATATGTGACCTCTGCTCTGCTATTGTTTCCGACTTCCCCTTCAAAGTCCTGACGTCTCAGGTCACAATCTTAACCCTTGACAATCGGGTAGTGTCCTCAAGGAGAACTACCCAAGTTTGGGAGAACAGAAAGGGACCCTCGACAGCTCTAGCATCCAGCAGGGAGCCGTAGGAGGAAGAGGGAGCAGGGAAGAAGTAAATTGGGCACCACAAGATAGAGAGGAGTTACCCTGGGGTTGGTAGACAAATATGTTCCCTGGCTTTGTCATCAAGTGCTTAGCTGGAAGGGCCGGTACAGTGGTCATCTAGCCTCCCCATATCTAGTGTCCGTGTCTAGACGAGGTGTGAAAGATCCACAGAGTTCCATCTAGAGTTCAATGGAGTCACTACAAATGCTAGAATACTAACCAATAGAAGACCGGAAAAACTCTCCAGGGAGCCCCTTGCTCAATCCAATATTGACAAAGAAGGCTGGAGAGGCATTCCCTGGCTGAGGGCAGACCCTTATGTCTGTATGACCTTAAGCAAGTCACTCCACCCTCAGTTTTTTTTTTTGCCTCAGTTCCCTAATCTGTAAAGTGAGCTGGAGAACAAAATGACATACCCATACCACTCCAGTATCCCTAATGGAGTGACAGCATTGGGCACAACTAAACAACTACTGAACAACAAAATAGGAACAAAGGCATCGACTTCCCAGAGCTGTGAGAATCAAATGAAATAATTTATGTAAAGCACTTAGCCAGTGCCTGTTACATAGTAGGTGCTATATGTTAGCTATAATTATTGTTATTAATAATAAAAATGTCTACCCCAGGGATAAAGTAGTTTCTTCAATCAGTCTTGTCCTAAGGAAAAGATAAATCACAAAAAAGAAATGGTCCTTGCCTCAGGGACTAAGAGAATCCTGGAGACCCACTGTCCATGAGAACGTGCCTCGGATAATTTAAGAACAAGAGCTGTCCCCATTGAGCATAAGGCTGTCCTATCCATTTTATAATACCGTCCATGGATTCTACAGTGGAATCCCAGATCAAGTCTAACTTCCTGGCCAGGGGCAGGTTAATAGCCTGTTCCCATGGAGCCATCTGCCCAGCTTCACCTAATGAAGTAATGAGTGGCATTAGGCAGGGAAGACCTGAATCAACAAGTGGAAATGCAGGATCTCTGAATCCATTACCTGAGTGCTGAGTAGTTCTAAAGCAGGATATTCACACCTGAGTGGAGCTAAACAGGTGAGCTTTCTCGCAGGGGTTCTGAGCCAGAGCAGGTCGGGTCTGGGTCAGTGTAGGGTTTTGTGCTTTTCTGGGGTCTCTTCTGGCTCTAAATCTAGGACTGAATTCTCCAGCTCAGCTGCAAAGGGAGTCCACAGCCAGCTCTTCCCACCCTACTCAGGTCTGTGCCTTAACAAGAGGGGGGAGGAAGATAGGAATGGAATACGACAGCTCCAACATGATTGAGCCACAGTCACTCTTTAGTTCTAAGTAAACTAGACAAGATCCTTTCCACATCTTACCTGTTTTCCAGGCCCCATCCATGCTTCCCTAAGAGGGCTTCACCTGACTACTTCAAGCCTTGTTCTTTGCCTTCTTTGATCTCTTAAAGTCCATTTCATTTAGCAATTGTTCATTCCATGAGAGAATGGAAATGAGGGAGGTGCAATAGAGACAGCATTGGCTCTAAAGCCAGAAGGGCTGGATTCAAATCCTGCCTCTGCATCCCCGGGTGAATCATAGCCTCTCTTGGTCTATTTCCTCATTGGTGACACCAGGAGGCTGGACTCCTCTAGCTCCAGACCTCGGATTCTAAAGTGTCTCCCCACCAAGGTGTTGGGATGCTCCAAGAGACTGCCTTCCATCTCCCACATGGTACAACCTAGCAGAAGGCTGGGCACAGAACTGGGGCTTGGTAAAGAGCCCCCTGGCTCTCCTTCCCTGGACCCTCGGTCTAATCCCTTCATTTTGCAAAAGGAAACCAGGCAAGGCTACCCCACTTCTCTAGGCCTTGAAGTCATACAGCTGCCAATCAAAGAGCGAGTTGGGATGACTGCATCGGCCTGCCCAGCAGAACTGTGCCCTCCTACTCCGTGGTGAACCGGCCAGCTGGGCTACAAAGACCTTGCTAGCACCGAAAACCTGCCCACCGGGGGTAGGGAGGAATGGCTCAGTACCAGAGTTTTAGCTATGCCATCCCAACAATGCCTTTTGCTAAAGAAATTAGAAATCCAAACATAAAGTGAAATGAATATGCTAAGAGCTGAGTCACCTGCCCAAGACTGTCCCATATGCTAGCTCTAGATACCTTGAAGTCCATCATCAAACATTGATTTGGTTGAATGGCTTAAGAGTCTATGAATCTAGGAGGCTTATTAATAAGATACACATGACAGGGCGGGGGGAGGGGGGGCAACTAAATGCTCAGTGGATGGAGAGCCAGGCCTGGAGATAGGAGGTCCTGGGTTCAAATCTGGCCTGAGACACTTCCTATCTGTGTGACCCTGGGCAAGTCACTTAACTCCCATGGCCTTGGAGTGAATACATAGTACTGATTTTAAGATGGAAGGTGAGGGTTTTAATTCAACAAGAATCTATGGATCTAGAAGGCTTATTAATAAGATACACATGCCCAGGAAAAGGACATAACTTGCTGCTTTTAGTGACCAGTTAACCTTGCTCGGGCTGCAACTCTCTATAGAATGGGTCTGGAAACTTGGGGTGAGGAGCCAGTATCAGAGGAGGGGAGAGAAAGCACAGAAAGGGAGGCTGGCAGGTACTCAAGACCAACCGAAAGGCTTCAGACTGCTTCTTTAAGTCCATCTCCCAAGGAAGCCAATGTAGTGGCCGAGTCGCAGCTTCCTGCCACAGGACAGGGGAGGCAGCTCCAGACTCCAGCCTCTGTCCTCAGTGACTGCTACGAGGGCTTTAAAGGAGGATGCAGAGCGACCAGCGGCCCCAGACAGCCAGAGACAAGATGGGGGCGAGGCGTGAGGCAGCCCAGGAAGGCTTCTGTGCCAGGGGAATGGGGAGGGCTCTGCTAAGTGCGCCATCGATCAGGAAGGGAGGCCCAACACCCTTTATCCCTGCCTCTTGTTGGGATTGGGGGATGCCCAAGAGAGAAGGAAGGGGGGAGACCCCCGGGACCTGCCTCTGGCAGCTCGGCCCGGGGCCTTCTTTCCAGGAGTCCCCCAAGCAGTTTCCCTCCATTTCAATCTGGGTGTCACACTAATATGCCTAATGCCCAGCCCTGACCACGCGCTATGGACTGGCAGTCACCCATTGGTTGCCCAGAGGACAAACCACAAGCTCATCTTCCCCCTCAGGGCTCCAATCCTTTCGCCCTCCTTTCCCTGTACTCCATCCGGTCTTGCCTGATCCTCCTAACCCCAAGGCCTGCTGCTCACTAGACCGTCCTCCTTGCAGGCCCAGCTCAGCAGCGGGCAGACTGGAAGCTGGAAGATGCGGCTGCGTGGCCTCACCCACGTCCTTTACGCTCTCGGGCATCCCTAAAGGGAGGGGAGAGGCAAGCCCGTGCCTAGGGTCCCTCCCCCCGGCCTCGGCTCAGGAGTCTGAACTCCCAGGAGCCCCTGCGGGAGCAGAGCATCCCTGACCCTTTCACAGTGTGGAGGCTGCCTTGGGTGGTCATCCCCGTAGCTGGAAGGGCCGGGGCCTTGTCCAGAGTGGGCCCTGGATGAACATTCGCTGAATCCACAAGGCCTGGGACGCTGGCCTCATTGGCCCCCCCTGGGGACAGGGGGAGGAATGAACGGGTTTCAGATCATTTCCTGATCTTTCCTTTGTGCCAGGCACAGTGCCACCTAGGGGAGGGAAGTGGCCTTCAGCTGGGGTGGCTCTGGGCCGCCTCCCCCCTGAAGGTTCCCTTTGTCCCCTAGGAACAGGGATCTGAAGAGCTTCGCTCCCTCCCCAAAGCCCCCCTGGGCCCACGTGGCCATAACATCCGAAATGGCTGCCTAAAACCAAGGACATCTTTTTTGGCATATCTTTTTTATAGAAGATCCAAAATGACAAGAAATTAAACTATACAACTTTGTGAATATTAACAAACTGCTTTCAGAAAGCAAAATGAAAAAGAGCAGACAGCGACTTTTGTAAGATCCGGTTCTAGTCTCTGGAGGCAGCTTAACAGTCAGGCGGAAGAGGAGCCCTTCCCTGAGGGCTGGCCCGGAGAGGAGGAGGACGAGGAGGAGGAGGAGTTTCCACTTTCACTCCTTTATCCGAATGGCTTCCAGCCCCACCTCCTCCACAGGTAGAGTGGGAGTGAGTGGATTTACAAAACAAAAGCATGGAGTCTCTCTCGGGTCTGCACCAAATCTCCTGGCATTCTCTAGGGGCAAGAGCAGGCCCAGCTGGATCTCTAACCAGTCCGTCTGGACCCAGGCTTCCTGGAGAGAAACTGAAAGGCCTACCATACCATTAATAGCCGGAAGCATGCATGGGGCCAGCTCTAGCCACGTGGTTATCAGGTTGGTTATTTGTCTTTGTTCCTTTTAACTATGTTTCCCCTTCTTCTATTCCTCCTATTCCCAACTCCCCCCTCCCCCCACCCCAAGTCTCAAACTGCCCCCCCAGCAGCCAGTCAGTTAACTCCAGGAATCACCCCTCTGACCCAGGAAGTGTCCAGACATTGAATGAGGCATCCTCGGCTGGGTGACATCCACAATACAGGTGGCATCAGCTCAGACAAATCGGGCCACCCAGGCTGCTGGCTACGGAAGGCTCCTTTCTCGTCCCAACTCAATGGAATCATTCACTCGGAAAGGAAAGGAGGGGTCAAGTGACAAAAGGAGGACCCGGGCCCAGGCTCACTCCCCAGCCTCAAAGTTTGCCCTTCCTCTACCTCCAGCCATACTTGGTCTTGATCATGAGGCCGGGGCTGGGCAAAGCGTAGCTCCCCCCATTCCATGGAACTAGAGGCCCCCTAACATTGTTATTTAAATAAGAAAGGGGCATGAGAACGGATGCCCCTCCTAAAAAAAAGGCAAAAAAACCCAGAGCTCATGGAGGATGTTCTCTGCCCTTGGTCTTTCCCTCGTCCGCTGTAGTGGCCAAGGAGCCCTCCTGGTCTGCACACAGCGGTCCTGTCCTGCCAAGGTCTGCCACTTTAAGATGGCTTCATGACGGGCTAAGCAACACCAAGATGGCCGGCTCATGCCGCCCTCCAACAGGGAGATTGATCTTTGAACTCTCAGTTCAGAGCTCCTTCCTCCTCCCTCCCCAATAGGGAAAGGCTCTGGAGCCTTCTGTCTGCGTCCCTTTAAACCAATGGTCATAAATAGTGCCCTTGTGGCAAGCGCATGGACAGGCCCCCGGCTGGCCGGGCCGGGGTGCTCCCTGCTGGAGAAGCGGAGGGCGGGCCCTCGTCACGGACGCCCTCCCTACAGACACACCATGGCGGTGCTGCGGCAGGCAGGCTTCTCCCGGGCCGCACTAGCAGGTCAGGCTCGAGTTAGGCTGGAAAGTGCGGAGAGGGGCGGCGGCCCGAGAAGAGGACCAAACTGGTCTCTGGCGGTGTGGCGCTGGCTTTGTCTCACCTCACGGAGGGGCCGGCTGCAAAGCTTCACGAAGGAAGGAAGGGGGCCTCGCTGAGGCTCTGCCTCCGCCCTGCCCCAGGCCCCTGTGGATGAACACCGCCCTGAAGACACTGTCGGGGTGGGAGAGCCGCAGCGAAGAGGAAGGCCTGGCGGGCTGGGCAGCCGGCCTGGGGCTGCCGCTCAGGGCAGGCAGGCAGCCACCTGGTAGGCCCCCTCGGTGGTGTGCTGGGTGCTGTGCTCCTGCAGCAGCCCCAGGTCCAGGAAGCGCTCCCCACACCACATGCATTTGTACTGCTGCTCTCGGGCGTGCACGCTGTGGTGTTTGTTGAGGTGCTCGCGCTGCTTGAAGGCCTTGTCGCAGGAGGGGCACTTGTAGGGCTTCTCCCCCGTATGCACCCGCCGGTGCCGCTGCAGGTCCGAGGCGTACTTGAAGCGCTTGTCACAGTCCGGGCACTTGAGGGGCTTCTCGCGGGCCGGGTCGCAGCGGTGCTGCACGAATTCCGAGGAGGAGAAGAAGCGGCGCTCACAGAGCGTACAGCGCAGGGGCTTCTCGGCGCAGTGGGCCAGCTGGTGCTTCTGCAGGGCCGAGGCGCGCTTGTAGGCCTTGGCGCACACGGTGCACTTGAAGGGACGCTCGGCGCTCTGGGAGCACTTGTGCCGCAGCAGCTCGGACGACTGGTCGAAGCCCTTCTGGCAGACACCGCACTTGAAGATGCTCTCCAGGCTGTGGACGTGCTGGTGGTAGACCAGATGGCCTGGCTGCGCGAACCCCTTCTCACACAGCGCGCATTTGAAGGGTTCCGCCGCGGCGGCTGCAGCTGCCGCAGTAGCGGCAGGGCTCGGAGTCTTGTGCGTACGCCTGTGCCGCAGGAGCGCGTACTGCTGCTTGAAGCTCATCTCGCACAGGTCGCACTGGAAGGGCCGCTCCTCGCTGTGCGTGCGCTCGTGCTGCCGCAGGTCCGAGGGCCGGCGGAAAGCTTTCTGGCACTCGCCGCAGCGGAAGGGCCGCTCCCCGCTGGGCGTGCAGGCGTGCTGCAGCAGCTCGGAGGACTCCCGGAAGTGCAGCTCGCAGGCCGGACACTTAAAGAGGTGCTCCCCGGAGTGAGCGTACATGTGGCGCACCAGGTGCGAGCGGTGCTTGAAGGTCTTCTCACACACGGTGCACTTGTAGGGCCGCTCGGAGCTGTGCGTGCGCTTGTGGTGCACCAGGTGCGACGACTGGCTGAAGCTCTTGTCGCACAATGTGCACTTGTAGGGCTTCTCGCCCGTGTGGATGCGCTCGTGCCGGGACAGCTCGGACAGGTGCTTGAAGGGCTTCTGGCAGATGGAGCAGCTGTAGGGCTTCTCCACGGGCTCTGGTGCGGGGGCTGCCGACTGCGCGGTCTCGGCCTCCGTGGGCTTGTAGGTCTTCTCGCAGATGGAGCACTTCATGACGCTGCCGCTGTGCACGTTGTGGTGCTGCGCCAGCGAGGTGAGCAGAGAGAAGCCCATCTTGCACACGCCGCACACGAAGGGCTTCTGCTCCACCTGAATGCACTGGTGCTCCAGGAGGTCCGTGGCCTGGTGGAAGATCTTCAGGCACTGGGTGCACTGGAAGGAGCGGTCGTGGCCCGGCAGGCACTGGTGCTCGTGAGGGCTCGAGAGGTGAGTCAGGTCATGGCCGCACACGCCGCACTTGTGGGACGGCTCGGTGGGGGCCTGCAGCGGCGGGTGCTGGTGGTGCTGCAAGTTGGGATCGGGCTGCAGGAGAATGCCGTAGACGGCACAGCCCAGGGGATTCTCCGCGGCACTCGGGGGGATCGAGTGTTCCGCCAGGGCGGGTGGGGGCTCTGCATGGTGCTGCTGCTGCTGCTGAGGCGGGGGCGGGGGCTGCTGCGGTGGAGCTGGAGGGGGAGGGGGCTGCTGCCAGCTTTCTGACATGCTTGGGAAGAAGAAACAGGGTTTGGACAGTAACGGCTTCAGTTTCCCGCTTGAGGTGACTCAACACACAGAGACAGTTGCCCACCAGGGGTCGGGGCAGAGGCCTTGGCCCAGAGCTAAATCTCTAGCACCTTAGAGGCACAGCAAGAAGCTCTTTATTAAACCAGTTCCCACGTCATTGACCAAATGGCTGTGAAATCACTGGGGGTTGGCCTGTAGCTGATTGGCAGAGATTCCCCAATCAGTGGTGTGACCGCCAGCCAGGGTGAGCACAGAGCGGTAGGCTCTTAGGATGAACAGTTCTGTAGGGAAGAGAGAAAACCCAGTCAAAGGACAGGAACTGGGAAAAATCCGGCTATCCATGGACAGTGAGCCCTCTAGCACTCCACCTTCCTCGGCTTGCCCAAATGAAGAGTCTACCTAAAATCACAGCTGCCGTCTCTACCACAACACAAGTCCTGTGGGAGAGCAGACACATCCAGCTCTCCCTTTTGACTACCCAGCCTGTGCACTATAAACCTGAGAGCAGCTGCCCTGACACATGCCCTCATTTCACCATCCTAAGGCCTCCTAGCAGCTTCCTTTGCAATCCACACATATCCCCTTTACACTTCCCTCCTGCCCTCTTAATCAGCTGCTCTACAAATCAACGCCTGGGCTGATTTGGCTAGGATTCAGAAGCCCCTGTCTCCTCTTCCCCCTTCTTATGCTCTAATGGGGGAGCTATCAAGACTGGAGAATACCAGGGCCCATTAGAGTCTGAGGAACAACCTAATCAGTCTTTTAGCTCTGTCTCCTAAAGTCCAGGATCTAGATTGCCACTACCATAATAATGGTTAAGATTTAAAAACCCTCCAACAAAGAAGATCCTCCAAAGCCATCAGCCCCCCTCAACTGGCCACACATCACATCTGCTTGCTAAACAAGGGCTTGGATCTTGACTTCCCATACTATCTCTCCAGAGTGTGGGATAGGGGCTGAACTGAGTTGCAAATTAATAGGACCTCAGCCAAAGTGATGTCCTGTTTTAAATGAACCTGTCTAAAAGGCTCATCTGGAAAACAGACTTCCTGGCCTCCTCCAACATGGGCTTCTCAGCTGGAGAATCAGGAGGTTAGACATTCATCTTGAGGGTCCATCCCCATCTAAATCCTATGATGCAATGACAGAGGCTCTAAATCTATTCAATGCCACCATCCCCATCCTCCTTGACAGTGTCCAAGCCTTCCCTATGTACCCAAGACTGAAAGCTGAACCACAACTGCTGCTGACTGCTGCAGCTCACTTTGGGGCAATAAAGGCACTAACAGTCTATTAATTTGCCTCCTCAGTGTGGGAAGTAAAAGACAAGCCACAGCAAAGGAGGGTGAGAACCCCTTTCCTAACATTCCATCTATCCAGCTTCATGTAGTCACCAAAAAGAAGCAGGAAACCTCGAGCTAAGACTAATGCAGAACTCACCACTTTGTGGCGGTCTCGGGCAACAGCCAGAGGAGAGAAGAAATTTCATATGGGGAGAACATCACACAATAAGATGAAAACATTCTCCAGCTCCCAGTTCTCTCTGGCTTCTATAGACAAATATTATCCATTTTGTAGTGAGGGGAACAGGGAGGTGAAGCCTTCAATGTCAGTTTGACTTCCCACTCAGTTGTGAAGGAAAAACAGAACCACCAGACTTCATTCTCATATATCAGATAGCTTTTTTTTGGGGGGGGGGGGGGCAGGGACAGAGGATTGCAAATAGGAACCAGTACTGAAACACAAGGCAGAAGCAGTGGCAGCAAGCACAGCAAAAAGGGGGTTGGGGAGTGGGGAGGGAAAAAGGAAGACTGTCAACTAAGGACTCAAAATTCTAAAAACTTCCCAGGAAAGAAGAGAATTAAAGGAAGCACCTAGCCCAGGAAAGCCTGAGTTCTAAGCGATCTGCTCTAGTTCTCAGATCTGCTCCAACACAAACATTCTTCTGTAGTCATGAGGTTACACATACCTTTTCTCCCTATTTAATAAACATGCCAGTTCAGAATTGAACCCTGGGAGAGCCTATGGCTAACCGTGGATGCACCCAAGCAACTGGACAAGCTTCCTCTTAAAAGGTAAAACCCAGACTCACACACCCACCCCAGAAGAATCCTTTTTTCTCTCCCTTTGAATTCCAGTGAAAGCTGAGCCTCTGCTCCCCAGCCCCCAGCCCTGCCCAGCCCAGCTGAGCTGCCACTGGGACAGAACTGAAAACAGGGGACAAGGAATTCAATAAACAGACAGCACCGCTGGCTCCAGAGAAAACCTTCGATGAGGAGGTAGGGTTTGATGCTTTGTTTTTTTTTTTTTAAAGAAGAAAGCAAAGATTTGCCACTACCCCATTCAGGCCTTGCCCCCACCTCCAAATTATCTGTCACAATAAACAGTAGGAAACTAGGGCCTCCTCTCACCCTGGATACCAACCTTGGCTTTTTCCTGGCCAACTCCCTGGAGGGGAACAAGACCAGATAACACAAACCACAGCAGAAAATACTGCCAATTTATGGGGGAAATGCGAACTTGGGTTCTGCTGCCTGTGCTAAGAGCAGTTTCCTTTTTGGCCTGGGCAGGCAGGAAGTTCCAAAGAGGCAGTAACTGGGCTTGGGAAGGGGTGCAGGCAGGGCAGGGCAGGGCAGGCAGGGAACTGATGGAGTCAAGTCAGAGGACTGGAAAAATGAGAAGGGGGAAAGCAGGGATAAGGCTTGGAGTCATGAGGGAAGGGGATGTTTGAAGAAGAGGTCAAGAGATGAAAAGATTACAGGAGATGTAGGGCAGATGATGAGTGAGGAAGGGGATGGGCAAAAGAGATGGGACCAGGGATGAGGAAAGATGAAGGTTATAGGGTATAGGATGCATAAGGAAGGAGATGGGGAGAGAGACTTAAGATGGGACTTGAGGTGATGGCGAAATAGAGGACAGGGCTGGGAGTTAGGGGCCAGGAGACAGAGGTTTCTCCCATACTGGGATCTCTCTAGGGCTTGGAGTTTGGGGGGAAAGGGGGAGGCGGGGTTTAGAAGGGGGCTAGAGTCTATGGGGGAAGGAGGACAGGATCTCTCTAGGGAATCAGGATCACTTCCTAGCCAGGGTCTCTCTCCAGAGTAAGGTCTCCCTAGGGACCAGGGTCTCTCTCTTGGAGACCAAGGTCTCTCTTTGGGGCCCGAGGTCTCCCTCCCGGAGGTTGAGATCTACAGGCCAGGGTCGGGGTCTCCCCCAGTAGTGGGACCGAGATCTCTTGGGGCAGGGGGGGGAGTGGGGGAGAAGGGGCATATCAAGGTCTCTCAGGAGGGGGGGCAGAGCGGCAGGGGGGGGCGCTGGGCCGGGCGCCTCTCTCAGTCTGACCTGCTCCCCGCCAGGGGTCCGGGGAGGGGGGTCGCTCTCCCCTTCGTTCTACTCTCGCCGCCCTTTATTCCGGCTCCTCCTAGTTCTCCTCCTCCTCTGCGGCGGGGTCGGAGCCTGGGCCGGGCCAGGCCAGGCCGGGGTCGGGGGCGCGGCCTGTGGGTCCCTCCCGATCCCCGGCCTCGCGTAGCGGCAGCGGCGGCGGCGGGTCCCGGGCGAGGCTCGAGAGCGGTAGCGGCGGGTCCGCGGGCTCCGGGCTGGGGGGGCGGCGTCGGCAGGGGTGGGGGCGGGGGCGGAGGGCGAGGGCGAGCGTGAGAGGCGAGAGTGAGTGTGAGTGAGTGTGCAAGGCAGGGTGAGTGACGGGCGCGGGGCCGGCCGGGCCGGGAGGCGGGGCCGCAGCGGCAGGACGGGGAGGAGGGGCGGGAGGCGAGCAGCGAGGCCAGGGGCCCGGGAGGAGCGGCCGCCCCCTGCCGGGCACCCGGCGGCTGCACAGGCCTCTGAGCAGGGGGCGGGGCCGCTGCAAGGACTGTCCCCAAGGCCGCCCCTCCTAAGGCCCCGCCCCCTTCTCTGAGCCGACTTCTCTTAACTCTCTGCTTCCACCTTCCAAAGAGCACGCATGCAGCTGGACTAGGGTCCAGCCAGAGGATTCTCACCCATCCGCTCACACAAGTAAAGCAGGTTTTCCTGGATATAATGCTCTGGACAGGTCAATTACTGGCCCATCCACACCCCCATGGTAATCCCCGGTAAAAGGTTCAATAAAAGCACCTAAATCTCATTGTAGCAATACCTGATAGCATGGAACTATCCCCTTTCCGGCGATGTTTTTGTACTTAGCTATTTGTGCATAGAAACACGTGGGTTTGACCTCCAGCCATTGAGAGCCGGCATTGTCCATCGTATTTTTAGGATCATAAAGATGGGCAGAAGGGAACTCAGAGGCCCCCTCATTTAGAGAGAAGATGGGGTTAAGTGACTCAGAACCACAGCATCCCAAGTCTAAAGTCGGCAGGGACTTCACCAACCGTGGGTCACCCCTTGACCCCTATGGACACAGAAATTGCCCGGAAATTGTAAAGAGTTAAGAGAGTTGCTGGGCTGGGATTGGAAGCCTGCTCTTGACTCCAAATCAAGCATAGTTTCTGCTGTGCCACTTTGTTGCCTCTAGTATTATCCTTAGTAACATTATTGTCATTGTTACACTTTGGGTTCAGTTTTCTTTGGTCTGTATCTATTTATATTGGAGGCAGCTAGATTGTACAGGAGATGAAGTCAATATTTGTGTGACCCTCTCTTAACTTCTACCTGGTGCTTCCCCAACCCTACATCACTATATAAATGCTAGCTATTTTTATTCACATGATTTTCTGAATTCATACTTGTCATGCTTCAAAGGGCAATAGTATTCCACTTAGCCCAACTTTGTTGGCATATCACAAATGCTGAGGACACAATTTGTTTCTCGCTTTTTGAGCTGGTGTTTAGGTACTGTGGACCTCTGTCATTGGAATCCTTGGCGCATAAATCCAGTAACAGGATCATCACTGAATTGCTTTCTGGAAGAGTTCTACCAATTTATCATAGTTCCAACAGCATAGAATTATCATAAGATCATAGGTGCAGAGCTACAAGAATCCAAGGAGTTGATTCAGTCTAATCCTCTAATTTCATAGTTCAGGAAACAGTTACTGTATCTATTTCCTCATACCAAGGTTGCCTTTTTCCATCTTTTACTATATTTGTCTTATAACCTCCATTTAGGAACTATATACCAATTAGGCAACAAGAGATCAATCTTACTACCTGAGTTAGGGGATCTGTCTATTATAATCCTAAATTCTAGGAATAAAAAAAAAGGCTGCCACCATAAGTCTCTCAGTATATTTTTTTAAACCCTTGCCTTCCATCCTAGAATCAATACTGTGTATTGGTTCCAAGGCAGACGAGTGGTAAGGGCTGGGCAATGGGGCTTAAGGGACTTGCCCAGGGTCACCAGATTTGAACCTAGGACCTCCTGTCTCAAGGCCTGGCTCTCAATCCACTGAGCTACCCAGCTGTCCCCCCCCCCCCTCAGTATTTTTTTTAAAGCCCTTATCTTCTGTCTTAGGATCAAGGTTCCAAGGCAGAAGTAGTAAGGGCTAGGCAATTGGAGTTAAGTGACTAGCTCAGAGTTCAGATTTGAACCCAGAACTTCCTATCTCCAGTCTGTGGTTCTCTATCCACTGAACCACATAGCTTCCCTCCCTGCCCACCCCCCACCCCCATCATTTTTTTTTTCTTTAGGCCTGTGGTTAAACTTAAAAGATTTTTTTTCTATTAAATTCAGAAAATATTTAATATTCGTTCAACGCTGTGTTGATTACTAGAAACATAAATAATAAAGATCAAGCAACTACACACAGCACACAAGATAGCCAGGGGTTCCGAATTTAGGTTTTCTATACTCTTAGCCTTATATCTGACTTATCCTTTTCTTCCCCCAAGTCTCAACAGTCTGAAATCAAGAGATATTGTAAAAGAGAATTTTATTCCCTTTGTCTATTTTAATTAATCAAGAACTTAAAGTACCCCTATTTTAACACTTAGTAAGTCACTAACAAAGTTTACGCCCTAAAAGGCCACAAGCACAACACTCACACCCCCACCCACCCACCCCCAGTGCTAGGCAAATTGAAAGGCTGTGATTTATTCCTGAGATGTGAGGAGAGCTGATGGATGGAGAAAACTGCATATAAGCAGGAGCCTGAGAGAGATATTCTTCATTCTTGGTGGCTCTTAGCCTTAGGAGTGTGAGCTCTGGTGGGATTCTTGGTGCTCTTAGCCTCCTGTGCACTGAAGGTTCTCATTGGTTTTCAGCGTCTTTTTGCTCTTCAGATTTCAGCTTCCTGATCCGGACTTTGGATTCTGGTGAAGATTTGGCTTCCTACATTGCAGATTCAGACTGAAGAGAGACACATGGTTTGGTTGTTGGAACGCCTGACTGGAGACACTCTAGTGGACTGGTGGGATTCACATTCACAGTCTGGAGGCACTAGGATTAGAACTTAGGGTATTTTTAGCTAGGCGATATTTTCTACCTCCTTCCTATGTTTCCAACTTTAATATCTCTACCTTGTTGTAAATAAAGCTACTAAACAGCCTACTGACTCATGGTTTAATTTTTATAAATGGCAACCATAACAATTTAAAAAATTCTTTTATTTGTCAAACCTATTTTAATTATTACAATTTGTAGCATGAACAGAAACATGTGAGGTCAAAAACAATTCCTGACAAGATAACTGGCCAAAGGTTATGTACACAGTTCTCAAAAAAAGGAATGCAAACTGTAAACAGCTATATAAAAGAATGTCCCCAAAGAAGTAAGAAAAAGAATGGGAAGGGACCTGTTTAGACAGCAATATTTATTGCTACTCTCTTTGTGGTGGCAAAGAATTGGAAACTAAAGGGTTGTCCCTTAATTGGGGAATGACTGAATAAGTTCTGGTATATGATGTGTTGTAAGGAATGATGAATAGGATGATTTCAGAAAGAAATGGAAAGACCCATACAGAGTGAAATAAGCAGAACTGGAAGAACATTATACACAGTAACTGCATTATTATGGAATGATCAAATGTGATAGACTTTGCTGCTAGGACAATTCTGAGGGATTTATGGAAAAGAATGCTATCCAGTGCCAGAGAAAGAACTGTTGGAGTAGAAATGCAGATGGAAGCATATCATTTATCACTTGTTTATTTGGGTACATTTTAGGGTTTGGTTTTATAAAATTATACACTTATGTTTTGCATGATAATATATGTATAACCCAGATTGAACTGCTTGGCAGCTCCAGGAGGGAGGAAGGAAGAAAGGAAGGAGACAATTTTGATTGTATAATTTTGAAAAACTCATGTGGAAATTTATTAAAATTTAAAATATTTTAAAAAAAGAAAGTAAAAGGTGAGAACCAATAAAAATGACCAGTTATGACAAAGGAAAAAAATAAGTGCCCCAAATTACTAATAGAAGGAAAAATGAAAATCAAAACCCTGATTTTACCTCATTCCCAGTAAATTGACCAAAAAATGGATAAAGTCAATGTTGGATAGTAGTGGAGTTGGAAATATTAAAGAATGATTGATGATCAGTACAACCACTGGAATTATGCAAAGAAGGAACTAGAATATTCATGTAATTTAGATACTCCATTGCTAGGCCCATATTCTAAGGAAGTCAGCCACAAAAGAAAGGCCCTGTTAAGTCTACAAAAATATTTATAACAGCACATTTTGGGGGTGTTGTATCAAAGAACTGGAAAGTAAGGAATAGCTGAGCAAGTTGTGGTACAAAAATGTAATGGAATATTTTGTTATTCAGTCATTTCATTCATGTCTAATTTTGTTGACCTCATTTGGAGTTTTCTTGGCAAAAATACTAGAGTGGCTTGCCACTTCCTTCTCTAACTAATTTTACAGATGAGGAAACTGAAGCAAAGAGGGTGAAGTGACTTGCCCAGGAAGTATCTGAATTGAACTCAGAAAAATGAGTCTTCTGACTCCAGACCTAGCACTTCCAGACCTAGCACTCTGTCCTCTGTGCCACCAGGTTCCCCATAATGGAATAATATTGTATCATAAAAATTGACAAATAGGAAGAATACTGAGAAACATGGGAAGACTTATATGGACTGATACAAAATGAAAGTAGAAAGAAGGCAAATAATATATGCAAAGAGATATTAGAAGATACTTTCCCCCAGGGATGGAATGTTACATGTAGCAGCAGACTTTTCCCCCCAACATTGATTAGTTACATGGTGTTTTTCTTCCTCCATCTTTTTTTAAACACTGGCAGGACCAGGCATGCCAAATGATACAAAAATTATTATAATTTACTTTGACATAAAAAAAATCTCATCCTACAATTTCTATTTTCTTTATTTTATGTATAAAAAGAAATACACTGCGTCAAATAATGCAGCTTGGTCCTTCAAGGTATTCCTGATTCTTCATTTTCAGGGAGGTCTCTTGAGAACAGAGGATACAGTGGTAAATGGAGGTGATGTCAAAACAAAAGCTATTAATAATAATTTACTTTTGAAAATTGGCATCTGACTTGTCTCTTATGTCCAGGCAAAAGTATAATCCTGGGCATATCACTTGCCATCTTTGGGGCTCAGTTTCAGTTTCTGTAAAGTAAAAAACCTTAAACTAGGTGGTATCTCAGGTTCCTTCCATATCTAAACCTGGCACCCAATGAATGAAATCAATTGAACAAATAGGAACTGAAAAAAATGTAGAATTTAAATATAAGAATATTTAAATAAATAACCAAATTTTGGATGTAGCCCCTTCTTTCATGGAGCTCAGGAAAGAGGTTAGGGCTGTATAGATCTGAGCATAATCTGCATAAAGATGATCATTGAATATGTGGGAGTTGATGAAATTGCTAGAGGGAGTATAGAAGGAAAGTGGACAAGACAGAGCCTTTGGGGGACATTCATAGTTAGAGGGTACAACCTGGATGAAAGTCCAGCAAAATGGACTGAGGAGAACCAAGAGTTATTTTATGAAAACCTAGAGTTAAGAATGTAACAAGAATGATATCAATGGCTGCAGAGAGGTCAAGAAGGATGAAGGTGGGAAAGGGCCATCAGATTTGGCAAGTTGTTTTGGAGAGAGTAGTTTCAAGTGAATGATGAGGTCAGAAAGTGAATGGTGGAGAGTTAAGAGAGAGGAAAGAAACTGGAAGCAACAATTATCTAGCTCTTATGGGTGGGGTTTAACAATGAAAGTTAGAAGAAATATAGTTATTGGAGTTAAACTGACAGAATAATAGGAATTTGAAAAGGACTAAACTCAAGCTTGATGTAAAAAAAAAAATCGTCCTAACAATTAGTACAATCCAAAAGTAAAATGTGCTATTTCAGTAGGGTGGGACCTCCCATCCCTCACCCACTGGAATATTTGGACAGAGTCTAGATGAACTCTTGTCTGGTACCTTGGAGAGAAAATTCTTATTGGTTTTGGGTTGGAATAAATGCTCTGATCAAGTGGGAAAGGACAAATGTGGGGTGGGGGGGAGAGAGAGAAGAAAAGGAAGAGAAATCGATATGGGAAGGGGAGAGAAGAGGGTAACAGAAAGAAGGGGAGGGAAGAAGAGAGATAGAGGGGAAGAAGTGAAAGATGTGGCAGGAAGGAAGACAAGGGGAAGGAAGCAGGGAGAGAAGAAAGAGGGGGAGGAGAGAAAGCAGGGGAGCAAATAGAGGGAACGGGAGAGAGAAGGATGGAGAGGAGAAAAGAAAGGGAGGAAGGGGGAATATAGAAGGGAGAAGAGGGAGAAAGAAAGGGAGGGTGTAGGGGGAAGGAAGGGGAGGAAAGAAAGGGAGAAGAGGAATGAGAGGAGAGAAGAAAAGGGAGAAGGGAGTGAAAAGGAAGACTGAGGACCGTGGGAGTTAATAATACTGAGCGGTTTTATCTCTCCGAAAAGGGAAGGAGCGAAGGGGAGGAGCGAAGGACCGGGGAGGCGGCGCGGGAGCTTAGAGGCGGGACTTCCGGGGGAGACCCAGGTTTCCGGGGGAACAGGGAAGAGCTCGGCAGTCTCCGTGCCCCTGAGCAGTAAGGGTCCATGTGCGCCGCACTCCTAGTGGGCTACAGCAGCAGCAGCAGCAGTGGCTCAGAAGACGAGGATGAGCCCGGGCGTAGGGCCGAGGCGGAGCATGAGAAGGACGGTGACAGTAGGTGAGAAGCCGCCTGAACAGGAAGCCGTTTTACCAGCAGTGAAGAAACAAACGAGGGTCTCCGCCCCGGAATCGGAAGTGGCTCTCTGACGGGGGGCGGGGAGGGTCGGTGGTAAAGGATTGGCGCAGGCGCACTAGTGAAAAGAGAGCCCTTACCCCGCGCTTACGTGATCCAGAGCCTCTGAGCTCCGGGGAACGGGGGCTGCTGGGATTGTTTCCCCTATCCTGTTGCAGGGCAGGGGAGACCGAGGCCAGCCTTCCCCTTCCTGTCGGATTCTTCCCCAAACTTATAGCCCAACCCATAAGCTACCCTCCCGGATTCCCTGATTTTCAGGGCCTCCCCCAAACCTCCATTAACCCTTTCTTTGCTCTCTAGGGACCTATCACTTAATTTTTTTTTTTAAACCCTTACCTTCCGTCTTGGAGTCAATACTGTGTATTGGCTACAAGGCAGAAGAGTGGTAAGGGCTAGGCAATGGGGGTCAAGTGACTTGCCCAGGGTCACACAGCTGGGAAGTGTCTGAGGCCAGATTTGAACCTAGGACCTCCCGTCTCTAGGGCTAGCTCTCAATCCACTGAGCTACCCAGCTGCCCCCCCCCCCATCACTTAATTTTAGCTTTAAAGTGAGGTGCGTTTGAGCCACCTTCCCAGCTAGATAGGCCACCCCCTTGCTGAGGGGTCCCAGGACTTGCCCACCATTTAGTATCAGAGGTGAGATTGGAACCCAGGGCTTTCTGCCTCCAGAAGAGCCATCACTGTTGACCTTGACTCATTACCCGGGGAGCAGGGGGCTAGGAGCATCAATTCCTTTTGAGACCTACCCCCCACCCCCAAACACTAGCATCAGGAGAGCAGGTTCTCAGGCCCCTGTGAAGAGATCAGTTGGGCAGGGAGTGGGGAGTTCCTATATCTTTTTGTATCAGAGATGGACAGTTCTGGAAAGGAAGTTGCTCTACTCAGGGAGAGTGAGGCAAGCTCATAAACTAAATACAAATCACTCAAACCAAATCCTCCACGTCTCTTAGATTCCAAGCTTGAAGCAACCTCACAAAATATTTGTATCTCCAGTATTGCTTTGAGCAGTAGAAGCCTTGCGCTTCCTTCTCCAGCAGCCTCAAAACATTCTGGACCTTTAAGGACAGCATTCTGGGGCAGTTAGGTGGACCAGTGGATAGAGCGCCAGGCCTAGTGATGGGAAGTCCTAGGTTCAAATATGACCTTAGACACTTCCTAGTTGTGTAATCCTCATTGGCTAGCCCTTAGCTCTCTTCTGCCTTGGAACCAATATACAGTATTGATTCTAAGATGGAAGAAAAGAGTTAAAAAAAATAATACAGCATCTTTCATCCCTTAGTATCTTCCCTTTCTCTGGTCTGAGGCCTCATCCCAAACACTGACAGTTGAGCAAGTCACCAAAAAATAAAATAGTTTTTTCTTGTGGATAGAGCTAGAAGAGATTGATTATGGGTAAAGATTAATGTATATACTGCTTTTTTTTACACCTGTAGATGTCCTCCTCCTCCCCCTCGGCTGCCCATTCCAACCAGTGTGTTGAACATGTTTCCAGATTCAGAAGATGGAGTTGTGGATGACATTGAAAAACATGGTGGCAGAATTCGAACCTTCCCCCATGAAAGGGGCATTTGGGCCACTCATGTCTGGGTGCCTTGTAAGTGACTGCAGATAGATCTCTCCCACCTAGGAGAGGGTCAGGGATACTAGGAAAGACCAAGAGAGTGTTTGCTAAGTGAGGCAAACCAGGGAATAGAACCCTATAAAGCTCTTATTTTTCGAGCAAATAATTATGAGATTTCTCCATGATCTGGCCAGGGCTCTGAATTCGTATCCTGAAGTCATTTTTGCAGCCCTCCTTAAGTAAAACATTTTCCCTGTTCACAAGTAAGCAACCCAATAGGATCTCTCAAAGATAGTCTGAGAATGAATTCGGCATGGCATGGCAAGTCCATCTTTGGTCTGGACTACCTGGCTGGCTCTCATCTCTTCCTTCCTTTTTAGAGAAGATGTCTTTTCATCAGCCTTCAGTGACATCCTATATTTGATATCCTTTCAGTTAAATAAAAATGGTGTCTTCTAAGTGTCTTCTTTCTAAAAAGAGAGAGAGAAGTAATCTCTCACACCTAGGATTGTATTCATTTGTTCTGTGACGGTCCCACACTAAGCAAATGGCACCTTTGTTTCCTTCCCCTCCAGATGAAGCAAGGGAAGATTTTTTTGACTTGCTCAGCCTCCTCATGACCCAGGCCCGGAGGGTCTTGCCCAGGCTTGTAAAGATGGAGGACTTTCACCTCAGTCTGTCACAGAGTGTGGTGCTACGGTACCATTGGATTTCACCTTTTGTGCAGTCCCTGAAGAAACATTTGGCCTCCTTCCACAGGTGTACTTCTTTCTCCATTTGCCTCAGCCTTTTCTCTCTCCTCTCTGACTCCCTTACCTGTCATCCTATTTTATGCTGGGTCTTTAGCCCTGAGAATATCCTAGGAATCAGCAAAAAGAACAAGGACTGGGGGCAGCTAAGTCACTCAGTGAATTAAGAGCCAGGCCTAGGGATAGGAAGTCCTGGGTTCAAGTATGGCCTCAGCTACTTCCTAGCTGGGTGACCCTGGGCAAGTCACTTAACCCCCATTGCCTAGCCCTTACTGCTCTTCTACCTTGGAACCAATACATAGTATTGATTCTAAGATGAAAGATGAGAGTCAAGAAAAAAAAGAACAAGGACTTTCAGGTCCCTACAGATACTTATCAGTTCTCTCATTCCCCAGAGTCAGAGAATGTAGACCAAACTTAGAGGTTTATAGGAACCCAAAGGACTTGATGGAATTTGTTGCTAATGTTGGTGGGAGTCAAAAAGATGGGCAGAAATTGCCTCTGCCCACCCCTGCCCCAGTCCACATGCACTCTGCAAAAGGTGTTGGCAAAATTGCAGTGATTGTTTCCTGCTTGGACCTAAAGGCTCCCAAATTCTTCAAAACACTAAAGAATCAATCTCTTAAGAAGGCTGAGAGAAAGATTTTGTGTGTGTGTTTTAACATTTAGACAAGAAAAAGGCAAGGCAAAGGTGAGAATACAAGAGATTATTTCAAAGGCAATAAGGATTGTTTCCTTTGTGAATTATGCAAAAGCAAGGAGGAGAATTTGGGGTTCTGTGGTAGGTTGAAGTCAGTGGGCATGGGAGTTTGGACAGATGTTTCTGGCCCACCCTAAAATTGTATCATGTAGGCTTCTACCTACTCATAAGAAAAGTCCTCTGTGTTGGCCTAATCAGGGGACAAAAGGGCCTAGAAAATGAACCTCTTTCTGCCTTCTGTCCCCTGGTCCTGTCCAGCCCCAGTGTGAGTCTGTAGTAGGCAGTAAACACCAGAGTATGAGGATCCCAAGGTCTCACTGGACCTAATGAATGGCAGTGGTTGAATTCTAGAAAAGAGTGAAAGGTTATCAGACTGGGGAGTGTCAAGTCTCTCTTCCCTTCTCCCCTTCGCCCACATTGGGACCACATAATGTAGCCATTAACAGCAGGGATTCCCAAAATTCCCAGCCTGCATAATCATGCAGGGCAAGACTTCAGCCCGTCCCTCTCAGGCTTCTTGCTTCATACAAGTAGGACAAACAAAGCTGTAAGATGGAATGGCCTACTTAGCTCTGTGACTGATAAAGTGAGTAGCTGGTAATCCCTTTGGGGTAATCTTCTGTTTTCTGATCTCCAACTGCTAAGTGCTCCGAACCTGAGTTTCCTTTACTAACCCTGCCTTTTCTTGGTCTGAATTGGTAATATCTACTCAGAGAAACACATAATTTCATATCATTTTTTATACAGGGTAAGATAAATATGTTCTCCTTTATCTCATTGAGGATCATTTATCCAAATTGAATCTTTATTATCTATTTCTTTTTTTTTTTTAACCCTTACCTCTGTCTTGGAATCAATACTAAGTATCAGTTCCAAGGCAGAAGAGTGGTAAGGGCTTGGCAACTTGGGTTAAGTGACTTGCTCAGGATCACACCACTAAGAAGTTTGTGAGGCCAAATTTGAACCCAAGACCTTCCATCTCCAGGCCTGGCCCTCTATTCATTTGGCCACCTAACTTCTCCCATTTTCTATTTCTATTAACCTCCAAAGAACAAATTATTCTCTTATCTATGTTATTACCAAGTAATGGTAGATTCCAACATCTCTTCCCATTGATCTACTCATAAATCCAACCTTTCCATGTTTATTGAAATATTATAGAAGGAGGAGGTGGTTCCCACAGAGTCCCATTTCTAGGAGTCAGAACAGACTTAATGACATCAGTGGGACTGAGTCCTCCAGACCAGTACACAAACCTTCCCACGGATTGGCTTCCTGGGCCTAATATGACCATATGTGTGAACTCGGGATACTCCAGAACGCTCTGTTTAATTGTGTACTACTAGATTCCTTCTCTTGCTTGCTTTTTCTTGTACTAAAAAGTGATCGTCTTTTTTCTCTTTAAATTTCAGGTTCTTATTCACAGCCAACCAGGTGAAGGTTTACACAAATCAGGAGAAGACAAGGTGTGTGTGTGTGCACTCACGTATGTGTATGTATGGGTGCATGTAGGTATTGTACCTATGGGAGGGATGGAGAGGTGTAGGGGGAGTGCACACACGTGTGTTCCAGTGCAAGTGCCAAAGGAGGGCCGCAGGACAGGCCCATTGTGTCGGGCCTCTTTTCCCCAATGTTTGGATCCACCCAGAAACTTTCCAAAAGAAGTCCATTGCTTCGCTAAGAAAGCCTGAAAGCAGCATGGGACAGTGGGGCTGCCCCGAGGCTCATGGGAAGACCCTGGCCCCGGTCTTGTTCTCCCAGGAGCTGGATGGTCTTGGACAAGTTCTTCACCCTCTTGGCGCCATTGGAGGAGGCTCGGGAGGACCCCCCCTGCCTGCTCCAGGAGGGGAAAACGAAAGTTGTTAAACAGATAGGATGGCGCTAACCCAGGCTTTCGCACGAACCTGCTGAGCCCTCTGGGTGCTGACGAGCAGAAATGGTCACATCTGTAAGAGCAGGCAATGCTGGTGGAGGTTTTTTTCCCCTTTACTTTGAATTCCCATCTTGCCCGGGACCAGAAGGGGCTTAATCAATGCTAGCTGCCATTTTGCACCATCCTGCAGCTAAGGCCAAGCCTTCCCTTCCCTCCGACCCTTAGAGATGCCCCTTGTCCCAGGGGCCAGGCCCAGCCCTGCCCCCGCTGGATGCGAGGCCTGAGGCCCTCCGCCCTTCTCTACCCAGGACCTTCATTGGCTTAGAGGTCACTGCCGGCCATGCTCAGTTCCTGGACTTGGTCTCTGAAGTGGACAAAGTCATGGAGGAATTCGATCTGTCCACTTTCTACAAGGTGAGACGCTTCTTGCTCCCCTTTCAGTACCACCTCTGGAAATAGGTCTAACCAAAGGGGAGGTGGACTGGCCCATCGGGACTTGTGGTCCCCTTGTTGTGTGGCACAGGCACTAAACAACCCCAGGGCCAGCTGGGATGAGTCTGGGTGACTGGCGGGGCCAGCCCTGGCCCTGGAGATCAGGGCTCCTGGCAGGCCCCCCTCAGCCAGAGCTTGAGCCTGGGACGCGGGTGGCTGCCTGTCCTGTTTACAAACAAACAGCAAGTGGCGGGTCTGGTGGTGCGGGTGCTCCATCCCCTCAGACGGGCCCCCAGCCAGTGCGTGCCTGAGCCGGGGTCCCCTCCTCCGCAGGGCTGACCACCCACCCCTTCCCGGTCCTTCCTGACCCTGGCAGGCGGCTGAAGGAGCGGCATCGACGCGGGGGCAGCCCTCGGGTCCTAACCCTTTGGTGGCCAGTGCTGGGGAGCCCTTTGAGCGGGCAGGACCTTCGCGGCAGGGATGAGGCCTGGTAGAGGGTTGGCCTTGAGGTTGGCAACTCACCAACTCAGATCCTCCCAGGCCCTTGGCCTCTCAGGCTGGGCTCCCCCTCTGCCTCCTGAGGTCATGGGAGGATCAAGGCGGATCCCTGAGACTTGTAAATGGTAGCTCCTATTGGTCCCTGGTCCGTGAGTGCCATGGGACGGGCTCACGGTGAACCCGCTGGGGAAGCCTGGAGTCTTGTGTTAGGGGAAAAGAAACTTGGGAAGGCTCCTGCATGTGCAGCCATTGGCCTGCTGGACAGTAACGTGAGCACAGGTGCCGGCGTGCCCAGGCTGTTGGGCCCAAGGCAGGCTCCAGCCTCGCCCCACTGCTAGCCACCAACCCAGCAGAAAGCCAAAGGGCCGCCCGTCCTTGGGGAGGATCCCGCGTCGTTCGGCATTCACAGGGGCGCGGGCCTGCCTGACGGGGTCTTGGGGCCTCTTTCCCAGGAGCCTTCCTTCCACATCAGCTTGGCCTGGTGTGTTGGAGATGGAAGATCCAAGCTGCAGGCGCAGGCCATCCAGGAGCTGCAGGTAGGCCCCTCGGGCCTGGGGAAATGGGAGCGGGCCGTCCGGGTCAGAGAAGGCAGCAGGGAGTACCGGCAGGCAGATCCACCTGCCCAGGCCTGCACGGGGGTCCTGGCCACAGGCTTCGCCCCTCCCCCAGGCTGGGACCTTCATGTTGGCCGTGCCGTGTTTTAGGAGATTGTGGACGGCTTTGAAGACTCGGCTCGGCTGCTGTGTGTGGGGGCTGAACAGGTCCGCTGCAAGTCTGGGAACAAGTACTTCTCCTTCCCACTCAAGTGAGAGCGAGCGGCGGCCGGCCTTTGGTCGTGGCCCTCCTCTCGGGCCTGCGGCTGGCCGGAGAACAAGCCTTCCTCTGCCGGACACTTGGGAGCCCGGCTCTGTGGTTGCAGCCATTCTTCCAGCCCCGCCAGAGTCCCAGGCAGCGCCTTGGAGGCTCCCATCTCCTGCCCAGTTTGGGGGGTGACTGAGGGACTGGCTGCAAGGCGGCCATTTCCACAGGCGAACCAGCAGAGGGCAGGGCAGACTGTGATTCCCAGCGCAGGAGCCTCTGGGGTCACTGAGCCGAGCTCCCCCTCCCAGGCCCTCTCACAAGCCTCGGCCCAAGTCTTTTACAGTTCTTACTTCCACACTTGCCCCATCCTGCCCTGGCTGGCCAGGTGTCTTCGGGAGGCGCTCTCCCTGCCCTTCTCGCCTCTGCCCCAGCTTCCTCCAGCAGCCCATGAACTCCCTCCCAGGTGCCCGGGGAAAGCTTGGCCAGATGTTTCTGGCGAGCTTGGCTCTCTGGGAAGAGCTGCCTAGATTCCCAAACGCCCAGGCCTCGGGCTTCCCACATTATCCCCCCACCCCCATAGTCCACAAGCCATTCCCACAGAGGCCCTTCTGGTTATTCAGTCACCATCTCCAGTGTTGTCCATTCTGCCTGATGAGCGACAAGAGCCTTTTTTTAAACCCTTATCTTCTCTCTCACAAGCAATACTAAATATCCATTGGGTTCCCCAGGAGAAGAGAGGAAGTAAGGGCTAAACAATGGGGGGTAAGTGACTTGCCCAGGGTCACACGGCTAGGAGGTATCCACCTAGTTGCCCCAACGAGATATTTTGCAGGAAAGCATTCAGAGCCAGCTGTGAGGAGGCGAGGGGTGGGGGAAACCCTTTTATTTTTCCTTTAGGCCCTCACTTTTTTTTTTAAAGGGTTGTCCCTGGATTTCTGGTCCTAGTGATGGGACTCTATATGGATATTTAAATTAAGTTCAGTGAAATAAATGTTTCTATTTCTGCTTCTCCGTTTCCAGTGGGAGTATTTCTCATGAACAAGGGTGAAAGGTGGGATTTTTTGCCTTCCAGGGCTGCCATCCCCAGGGCAAGGGTCCTAGGCACCAGGAGTCTGGGGGTGGCTTCTTTACAGCCCACTTTTTTTTAAGACCCTCAACTTCTGTCTTGGAACCGATCCTGAGTATTGTTCCTAAAGCAGAAGAGCTTTCAGGGCTGGGCAGTGGAAATTAAGTGGCTTGGCCAGAGTTGAGCCCAGAATGTCTCATCTCCGCCTGGCTCCCCGTCCTTGTCCACCCTTCACAGCAGCATGGGGCCTAGTTTCTTTGGGCCAGCACGGTCTTGGTGTCCTCCATTTAGCAATGCTACCACCAGCATTCCTGCTAACACCTTGCATTTGTGCGGAGCTCAGACCTTGGCTTGAACTCGGACTGCGCGGCTCACTGCCTTTGTGACCTTAGACACGTCGGAGGGTTTCCTCATCCATACATCAGGAAGCGCGGACCATTCGACCTCGGCCCCTCCAGCTTTAAAACTCGGGTCTCTGCCCTGTCTGAGTTCCTGTAACATCTAGGTGAGGGGAGCAGCGGGAGAAAATTGGGAGGACTTAAAGCGGTTGTTTCCTCGCTTGCTCATTTGCTCAACATCGTAGCGTAAGGTGCGTCTTCGATCTGCATTTTACAGTGGGAAGGCCCGACTCCCCCAAACAAAGGCCCTACAGGGATACAGGCCCTCTTGACTAGTCCCCCATCGCCTCCAACTCCTGGCCAGGTCACCTTTGTTCGATCAGCACAGGTCTGCGCATCAGGAGACAAACGTGCTCCCCGGCCCTCGCAGACAGTGAATCGGGTCTCCTCCTTCCATCATATCAGAATCGGGCACTGCCCCCGTGCCGAGGATGGCTCAAGGCTCACTGGTTACCAGCCCACTCCTTGGGCTTGTGCTGGAGAGAGACAAAGCTGGGCCTTTTCTCTAGTCTGGGCAAGCTAAGCCTGCCCAGTTCCCACAGCAAACGGTACAACCCAGAAGGCCCCAAACCAAGAGAGAGAAGTCCCAGTTGACCACTCGGGTTGATTCAGACCCATCCTGGGCTCCTCCTGCGCCATATGATGAAACCAGAAGCTGACAATTCATTGATGCTGGTGCTTTTCCACAGTCACTTATGGGCAGTTACTGGGAACACGCCGTCTGCAAAAGACAAACACTCTTAGAGTGTTCTAGGAAACGGGGCCCTTTGGAGAGGCCTGCCTGATGTTATTAGGCATTTCCATTAACCATCCCAAGGATGGATTTTACTAATCAAATTTGGGAAGCTGGAAGCCAGCTCTGCTGAATAGGGAATTAGAGTGCGGCATGACTTTGAGAAATGGGCCAAAATCAATAAGATGAAATTCAATGGGAAAATGGAAAGTAGCTGATAGAGGAAGGAAATAGGAAATTCACTGAGATGGGGAGGCTGGGCCGGCAGAAGAATGACAGAGAATCAGTGGGGGATCTTGGCTTTTACCCAATCCAATGTACCTCTGGAAGAGACTTTCAGCTTACTATCTGAGTAAAATAAAAAAGACTTAACAGAAGAAAATAAGGGCTGGGTTGAAACTGGTCAGGCTCCCAGCAGCAGGCCTGAAGAAAGTGGAGAAAAAGGAAAAAGGAGAGGACAAGACATCTTGATCTGTTGAGGGATCACCCCCCCCCCAAAAAAAAGAAAACCTTAAATTATTTAATAGCCTTTTTATTGTCTTCAGAACCCCTTTGTCATTGTTTACTTTTTAAAACGGCCCAAAAGGAACTATAAAACATCTTAGTTCTGGGTCCTCAATGTTCCCTGCAGGGTAGGAAAATTATCCTTGAGTTTTGGGGGTATCTGGGGGGAGAGGCCCTCATGCACCTGGTACATGCCATTCTCACATCCAGCCTCTCTGGACCATCCCCAGCCCTGGATCCAAGAGGGGACAATTAACACAACCTACTTGTTTATTCCTTCTCTTGGAACCAGAAGCCCTAAGGTTTATTTTGCCTTCAGTATTGACCCTGAAAACCCAGTAGGGGTGCTTGGTAAGCAGAGCTCCACAAAGGTTTGGATTGGGCCAGACCCCAAGGCAGACATATTTCTCTGAAATGGTGGTCCTCAAAGTGAAAACTGTGGCAAATGCCTTCAGAAAGAGAGACCCTGTAACCCATAAAGCAAAGGTTCTATGAGACCCTGCATATCATCCAGGCAGAAGTTACCAAAGAATGACATCTAAACCTGATTCTGCGCAGGACTTTCTAATAATAGAGGGGAGGCTTCCCTCTTTGAGGATCTTTGGGCAAAAGCTAGCTGCACACTTGGGCAGAGCGTAGAGGGGATTTTTTCCCCAGGTATTGGTTCCATTAGATGCCTGAGGAGCTCCCTCCCAGCTCTGAAATCTGGGATTCTCCCAAGATATTAATTCATTCCAGTGACCCTCTCATCTCATTTCTCAAGTACCCCAGCCTAGGAGTTTGTTCACCAACTCCTACCCCAGTGATCTAAAGAGCCACCTGAATCTTCTTTCTGTCCCAGGAAGCAAGAGAGCAATACCACCGATGTGGGAGACCACGTGGGGAGCCTCCTTTAGAGGAAGGCATAGAGACAGGCTTTTCCCTGCACCCAGCCCCAGCCCCAGATCACAGAATTCAGAGCTGGAGAGACCTGGGCAGACATGTATGTCTGTGTCTGTGTTCCTCCCTGGGGTGCCTTTTGGAAAACACAAGTCATGTTTAGTGCTCCCAGGGACAGCAAGAAATCACTGCCCTTGTTACTGACTGCCTGGCCATGTTTGCTAAATGTTTATTCTGCCCAAGTGTTGTGTTCTTTGTTTCCTCCAAACTAGATTACAGAATCCTTGAAAAAAAGACTATCCTAGAGTTAGAGCTTCAGGGGACCTTAGAGTACAACTAGTCCAACCCCCTTATTTTACAGATGGGGAAACTGAGGCCCAGGGAGGTCACCCAGTTTGTAAATGTCAGAGTTGGGATTTGAACTCAGGTCCCTGAGCCCCCAAATGAGCACTCTTTTCCCAGTACTTTGGGGACAAGTTGCTCATACTTTGTAATCTCCTCCACCTAGGAACACTACAGAAATTCTGCTCTGGCATTTCCCTGCTCATTGTCAACCATCTGAGAAATATTTGTTTAATTTGAGTGAAACTGGCCTCCACTGATACAGCTATGCCTAGGTGCTCCCACTTCCTGGGCCCTCCAGACTGGCCAGAGAGGGAATCTGGGCGTCTGGCAATGGTTGGCCTGTTGAGAAATGCTCCGTCACAGAAACCAACGTCACCCAGAGTAGAATGAACTCCAAGGGAGCATTCCACCATAAATAAGAACTTGGCAAACTTGACTCCAGGCCCTGAGGTACTCTGTTTATCGTATTCAAGGCCCTCTTCGGCAGTATAAATGAGCAGCTTCCTTCAAGCCAAATGTTTTTGTCAATGTGGTGGATTTTGAATAAATGTTATTGTTAAAGATTAAAACATATTTCAGTCAAGCCTGGAAACAGAAATGGCCCATTTCGGATGGTCTCTGCGCCAATTCCAGAGCACTGAAAGGAGGGGCTGGGCGAGCTGGATGACCAAAGAGACAAAGACTCGGTCATTCCCCCTCCTTCATGAGAGGCCCCAGAGGAGTGGCATGGGAGGGCGCAGGCAGGATGTGCCATCCTGCGCTGGAATCCTTTTCCTCTTGACCTATTCCAAGGATTTCCCCAGACCCAGGCCAGCTCCAGTTTTAGGCAAGTGGGCCCTGCTGGAGGGCTGCCACATTAAAGAAGAATGCAGCTCTGAGGGCAGCAAAGGGTGCCTTGTGGAAAGTGATGCCTGATAGAAAGGTGGCACTCTTCCACCAAGTCAGTAGTGGGCAAGATAGAGGAAGACGGTAAAAGTCTCTGCACACTGTCAAACCCTTCTGGGGAAGGGGCGGGGGCTCTGGGGAGCGCTTTCCCCTTTATCTGCCCAGGGCTGGGTTTCTAATTGGCTACGATGGCTTTGAGTCCCCCCACCCACCCCCCTTTGCCAAGGAGCCTCTGCAAGGGTAATGTGGGGCAGCAGCCGCTGATTTGTAAAGCCAGGATGTCATTCAGAGCTCCTCTCCGAGAAAAGTGGGTGGGTGGATGGATGGGTGGGTGGGTCAGTGGAAGGATGGGTGGGTGGATGGATGGGTGGGTGGGTCAGTGGAAGGATGGGTGGGTGGATGGATGGGTGGGTGGGTCAGTGGAAGGATGGGTGGGTGGATGGATGGGTGGATGGATGGATGGAGGGAGGGAGGGAGGGAGGAATGGATGAATGGATGGATGGATGGATGGATGGATGGATGGATGGATGGGTGGATGGATGGATGGATGGATGGATGGATGGATGGATGGATGGATGAATGGGTGGGTGAATGGATGGGTGGGTGGGTGGATGGATGGATGGATGGATGGATGGATGGATGGATGGATGGGTGGGTGGGTGGATGGGTGGGTGGATGGATGGGTGGGTGGGTGGATGGATGGATGGATGGATGGATGGATGGGTGGGTGGATGGATGGGTGGGTGGGTGGATGGATGGATGGATGGATGGATGGATGGATGGATGGATGGATGGATGGATGGACGGACGGATGGATGGATGGATGGATGGAGAAACGTATGGATATATTCCTTCCCTCATTCCTTCCTTTCCTTCTTTCTTTTCTTTTGTTTTTGTCTTTCCTTCCTCCCATGACTGCTAGGGGGCGCAGTGGAGACAGCACCGCACCTGAACTCGCAGCCCTTGGTTCAAATACAATCTCGGACGCTTCCTGCCCCAGTGATATCCCTATCCCAGTCGCTTCACCCAAGTCCGCCTCCTTTTGCTTACTGACAAAGGCAACCTGCCTGGCGTTACTATGGCTCACTTTAAAGGGCAGCAAAGGTCAAGGCTTTTATTTTTTTAACGCCCCCAGACCTCTGTCGGCTTCTGCCCCGACCCCCACAGAAAGTCCCGGCGGGCCGAAAGGGGAGGGGAGGATCTCGTTAGTTTCGTGTTGAAGCCCCGCCTCTCTCTCGGCTCCCCGGGGATCGGGGTCAAAATAAATCCCCCGCGCCCACCCCTCCCCCAGGTCTCCCGGGGAAACTTAGTGGAGAGTTCTCCTGCCGAGTAGCTGGAGGAGAGTGGGCTCCCGCCTTACACCTGCTTTGGGGAGGCCCCAGGCGTGGGGCTGCGGCAGCTCCGGGTGCTGCCTTCCAGGCCGGAACGACCGCCCCCTCCCCGCAGCCCCTCGGGCGGGCCGGCCGGCGCACTGCCCCTTTAAGAGGCGCGGAGGAGAGGAGGAGAGGGAGGGGGTGGGGAGCGGGCCCCGAGCACAGGAGCTGGCTCAGAGCTGCGCCGATCCGGCCCCAAGGACGAGCGGCGCTCGCTGGGCTCGGGCTCCCCTGCCCTACCCCGCCCCGCCGCACGCCGTGGGGGGCCCCCTCGGCCCATCCCCCTCCCGCAGACCCCCGCGCGAGGGGTGAGGTGCCCCGGGCACGGGGAGGGGGCGTGCGCGCCGCCTCCGCGGGGCTCCGGGTGCGCACGCCTCCGCCTCGCCGGCCCGGGGCATGGACAGCAGCCGCAGGCGCGCGGCGCGGAGCCCTGGAGAGCACAGCGGCCCCGGGCAGCCCTGAGGCTGAACCCGACACAAAGGCGACGTCCGGCGGGGAAAGAGCCCCGAGCGCCGCCCACCCGCACCTGGCCGGCCGTCGGGTTCACCCCCTCGCCGTGCCCTCCACAGGACTCTCCGCGCCGAGCCAGGGGAACTTGCCCGGGGGCGCCCGAGACGCTCCCCGGAGGAAGGAATCAGAGAGGAGGAACGGAGGGGTGGGCTCGGCCCCCGAACGTCTTTCTCCAAGTTTCCGAGCCCCCCGCGAGGGCACCTCGAGCCCGGGGCCGGCCGGGGCAGCCAAGGCCAGCTAGCGCCGCGGGCATGAGCGGCGGCGGCGGGACCGGGCGGGGCGAACCCCGGAGGCCAGGCTGGGCCGGGACCCTCCTGGGCACCGGGGAGCTGTTGCTGCTGCTGTTCGTGTGGCTGGGCCCCCTGGGCTGCAGCGGGGCTACCGGAGACAGCGAAGTCAACGCCGAGGTCAGTAAGCACGCTCCCCTGGGCGGCGGTGGGGGGGCCCTCCAGCCCCCCACCCCGTTTCCTCCTTCCTTCTCTTTGATTGTCTTCTTAGTCAAACTTTGCATCCTGCCCCTTCCCCCCCCCCCCCCACTCCTCCCTCTTCTAATAAATGTTTGGACTGGACTGATCGGGCGGGGACAGTGCCCCCTCCCTAGGGTCCGCAGCTTTCCCTGGGTTGGGGCTGGACCCCTGTGCGGGTGCCCACCCGGGCCGAGCCAGCAGGGTCTGCCTCGAGGGAATGGGCTGAAAGATACCTCCGCCCTTCCCCGCCTTCCTCTGGACCATCCTGCCCTCGGGGAGGAACTCTTCCTAGCCCTCTGGGGGCTGCCTCGCCCCGTGAACCCGCCCAACCCCGGAGTCTGCCCTGGGCCCGAACTGCCGAGGCCAAGGGCCAGCATGACTTAGGAGCAGGATAGGGGGGCTCCTGGGCAGTGGCTGGCTGGCATCGGAGCTAGGGCCGGGCCTGCGGCTGTTGGAGTGATCTGCAAAGGCCCTCCCTCCTTAGCACGGGGCTAGGCACTGGAGGACCCAGGGGAGAGCCGGAGAGATGGCAAGGTCTCTGAGAGCCTCAAGGAAGCGGGGCCCTGAAAGCTGGGAGCACAGGTGCCCAAGGAAATGCCCGGCGGCCAGGGTGGCACAGCGCAGGGCTCAAGCCACTGCCTTTGGGACCTAGGAGGAAGCTTAGGAGCAGATAACCTGCAAATTGTGGCATCCTGGGTCCAGGAGGAGCACCGAGTGCCGGCTCCCTCCCTCCCTGAGGAGGGCGCATCCTGGGGGCTGGAGAATAGTCCCCATTCAGGGGGGAGAGGAAATGGGGGCAGAGCTCTGGAAAAGCCATTGGAAGAGGAGGCACCGCGCGGAATGAGGGCCGGCAGTCCGCTGTGGGCTGGAGGGAGCCATAAAGTAATTAAAAGAGCAGCAGGGCGAGAAATGCCCCCGGGAAGCTGAAGAGAGATTCAGGGGGATCCGGGACGGGGGTCCATCCCTGCTTGCCTTGGAAGAGGAAGGTTTCCACAAGCAAAGATGTGAAGGGAGGGAGTGTCAGATCCAGTGGATGCCAAAGCTGGGAGGTGGGAAAGGGGTCAGACCAAATTGACCCAGTTTGGCCGGAAACTAGGAGCGCCATAAAAGGAACGCTGAAATGAGTCTGGCCAGATGGGCCCATTCCTATCTTCCCCAAGGCTCCCGCTAGCCACCCTGCTTAACTGCTGTTTCTTCTGCTCAGGGATGTCATCTCCGGCCTCCAGGTCTTTGCACAGGCTTTTTCCTGTGTTTGGAATCTGCTTTTTTTTCTTTTTAAACCATTGCTTGTCACCGTCAAGGTTTAGCCCAAGTACCAGTGCCCCCCCCCCCTTTCTTGATCCCCCCCACCCGTCTGTGCTCTCTTTTTCCTCAAGTTGCAGTTAGTTACTTATTTCCATGTCGAATCTCTCTTCCTGCCCTGCCCCCTCCAACTTGTAAACTCTTTGAAAACAGGGATTGTCTTTCATTTGTTGTCTCCCCCTGTTCCTCCCTTAATTTCCTGCCCAGAGTAGGCGTTGGAGGCCCTTGAATGCCAGGGTAAGGTCTTCTCAGCAAGCTAAGCAGGGCAGGCTGTTAAGGAGGGGAGGAGGAAGCCTACCTGGGTTTAGACTATTTGGGCAGTTCTGAGCATATCCCTGTGGTCCAGGGGCGGTGGGGGCCTGGAGGGGGCTGGGGCTAGGCTGGGGGGGCCAGAACAAGGACCTGCCTGAATCCTCCTCCAGCCTAGGGCCCTCCCAAGCTTCTGCCTTTCATGCTGCAGGAAATAAGAACAGAGAAAGAAAAGGACATCATAGCCCCTGTCGGGATCACCCCAGCCCCTTAGCACTGAGCCCTCTTGGGGGACAGGGGGGGCGTCCTTAGCACTGAGCCCTCTTGGGGGGCCCCAAGATTCCGAAAGAGCCGGAGAGTCCCAAAAGGCAGGAATCTGGACGGCCTTCGGGGACTGTCCCGAAGGGCTCCAGGGTTTCTTTCCTTCTTTCTGGTGGAGAAAGCAAAGAGAGCGCATGCAGGAGGGCAGTGAGGAGCCGGACTGGAGCGGGCGGGCTGTGCAGGCCCACTTTGAGGCTCTGGGGCTCAGCAGCCCCAGGCCAGGAGGACTTCCCTGGGTTCTGACCAGCCTTTGCCCATTGGGAGCCCTGAGCTGGTCTCTGGAGAGCAGCCCAGTGTGGGCTTTGGGATCTGGGGCCTGGGAACTGTTTCTATTTTCAGCCTCCTCCTGGGCGCTCCCTTCATTCTCTGCTGCCTGACTGCCCGCAGTCCCCTTAGCCCCATTCCCTGCCGCCCCACAGATTTTTCCGATCGAAGCCAGCTGGTTCCTGACCTATTTTAATAAACTCCTCTGGGGAAGGGCAGGGAATTCCTCTTGAGCTCCGGTTACACCAGGGAGCCAGCTGAGGCTTGGGGGGTGGAGGGGAGGATTCAGCGCCCCACTGGGCACTCTGTGTGTCGTCATGGAAGTCCAAGCTCCGGACAGGGCCCGAAAGGGAGGCCCGGCTCGTGCTAAGAGGCTGCTGGACTTCCAGTCTTGGAACTGGATAAGATTCGGGACGTTCCCCGTGTCTTCACGTAGAAGCTGGCAAGGCAGACCTCTTAGAATGGACGCTGTCTCTCTACGCGGGGTCCAAGCCTCGGGGAGAGGGTGCTGGATTCGGAGTCTGGGGGCCCCGGGCTTCCCCCCAGATCCTCTGGAGCTCCCTGGGCCTCCTCTACATCTGCGAGCGGCTAGGATGGCCCCAGACCCTGCTGGGCGCCGGGGAGGTGCTACTAGCCCAGTCAGCCCACCTAGAGCTTACAGCCTCACTGGGGAAACAAGACGTATGCCAGCTGCTTGGACAATAAGATGGTGTGATCCTGGCCCATTTGGCAGCCCCAGGCTTCGAGTCAGGGAAGATCTGAGTTCAAATCCGGCTTCAGACACTTACTGGCTGCATGATCCTGGGCGAGTCACACAACCTCTATAGGTCTCATTTTCCCATCTGTAAAATAGGAACAATAATATCACCTACTTCCCAGGGCAGCTGTGAGGTCAAAGGGCCTGGCACACAGTAAGTGCTTTATCCCGATGATCATCTTCATTATTACTAAAGGCTCCTTTGGACCAGTCCCCCAGTCACCCCCTAGTTCCAGCCTTCCCTCCGCAGCTCGGGTCTTCTTCTAACCCATCTTCTGTTCAGTGGTCAGAGGGATTTCCCCCTAAACAGCCAGCTCTCAACTCCAGAAGCTCCCCTGGCTCCCAGTGACCCCCAGGATCAACTAGAAACTCCTCCTTTGGGCTCCGAGAGCCCCTCACTCTGGGAACCCTTCCTCCCCCCTCCACGGTCCATCAACACCAGCCTTGTTCCTGGTCCTGGACCCTCCATTTCCTGCCTTTTGCCTTTGTCCTGGCAGCCTTCCATGCCTTCTCCCTCACCCCTGACTCCCTCCCAGGCTCAACTGAAACCCTACCTTCCTTTTCCTCTCTCTCAGCCCTCTAATCCCACCCCCAGTGGCTAATGCCTTCCTTTCCTTCCGAGATTACCTTCCATTTACTCTGTAGAAATACCTATTATTTATGTTGTCTCCCCATTAGAATGTGAACTCAGAAGCAGGGAAAGAAAGAAACAAGCATTTATTGAGTGCCTGCTGAATGCTCAGTGCATTACAAAAATACTGTCCCTTTGGCTCCTCACAACTGTCTTGGGAGGTAGATGCTGTTATCTCTATTTTACAGAGCAGGAAACTGAGGCAAGGAGAGGTGAAGTGACTTGCTCAGGGTCACACAGCTAGGAAGTATCTGAAGAGAGAAAAAATAGGATCTCTTTGGGATCCTCACAACAACCTTCGGAGGTAGATGTTATTATCTCCATTTTACAGAGGGGGAAACTGAGGCAAACAGATTAAAGTGACTTGCTCAGAGTCATATAGCTTGGAAGTGTCTGAAGAGGGAAGAATATAATCTCTTTTGGAGATAGATGCTGTTATCTCCATTTTACAGATGAGGAAACTGAGGCAAACAGTGGTGAAACGACTTACTATGGGTTACACAGCTCAGAAGGAGTTGAGGCTGGATTTGAATTTGGATTTTCTTGACTACAAATGCAGTACACTCTCCACTGAACCACCTAGCCATCATGATCCCATGTTTTTGCCTTTTTTTTGGACCCCAAGCCCTTGGCACGATGCCTAGCACATGGTATGCATTCATAAGTGCTTGCTGGCATCAGCATTATATTTTACAGCTGGTTGCCTACCTAATTCACTGAGATAGGAGGCATCATCAGAGCCTGCTGTTTCCCTCTTCTGACTTCTAGATGACAATCTGCGGTATTCCCTTCCTTTCCCCTTTCCTGAATTACGAAGAAAAAAAAGAAAAGAATGGGCAGCTGACAGTTCCCTTTCTTGCCCAGTGCCCAGGATCTCCAGGAGGAGAGAACCTTGGTTCAGGAGCTGGAACTTCAAGCTCAGTTTCTAAGTTTAGTCAACAGTTACTGATTGAGCCTGCCCTGGGCACAGCCTCTAGGATACCCTAAAAAGTGACAGGATAGACCGGTGCCATGGCAACCACATTACACTTGGATGCAGTCAACAAGCACGCCCTGTCCTAGGTGCTGGGCATGCAAATACAGAGTGAGACCATTTCTGCTCTCCATTCTGTTTCGTGATGCTACCATTTAATATCAGTCTGTCATTAAGGAACACATTACCCTCATTCACAAAATGAAGAGATTGGACAAGGGGGGTGATACCTAGGGTCCCCGACTGCTCTAAAATCCCATCATCCACTACATCGGATCTGGGTCAAAAAGGCAGCTGTAGCCCTCGACAGTCCACCAACTCAGGACTCGGGATGAAAACCATAAAGCCTTTGACAAAGATGTTGAACAAGAAAGATAGCCCTACCTTCCCATAGGACATCCTTCGGTGACTCTGCCAGAGAGGGGATGCGGGGACGGAGGGACCCTTCCTTCTAGATAGCAGGCTAGTCCAGAGGAAAGCCAAACCACAGGATTTCCATGATCTCAGCTAGGCAAGAGTCTCATTCCTGGAGCTTTTATGGAACAAGACTCCCTTCATCCCTCACCTGCTCTTAATCCTTTCCTCCCCAGAATGCAATCTTTTCTGTCCATCTTCCCAGCCTCCCCAAGAGGGAGGCTCTGGTTCCTCTCCCAAAGGACTCCTGAAGATCTGATGCCTCCTCTGTGGAGCTGATACGGCCACCCCCTCCTTGCCCTCCCTAGAGGAAATAATTAAATACGCATGCTTGACTGAACAAGAAGAAGGGAGACCTAAACCACAGGAGTTTCACAGATTGCTAAGAAGGGAGCTTTGGGGTAACTAGGCAGAGGAACAGAGAGAGCAATGACTTCGAGGCAGAAGACCTCCATTCAAATCCTGCCTCGTAATTTTCTGTATGGTTTTGGGGCAATTAATTTAGCCTTTGAGCGTCAGTTTCCTCATCTGAAAAATGGGGATAATATAGCATCTCCCTCCCGGGGGGTTGTAAGGATCTAACGAGATAATACCTCTAAAGAGCTTTGCAAACCCTATTAGCCTGCTGCCAGAGACTGAACCCAGATCCCTAACCCTAAATTCCTAATCAATAGAAGCATGGCTCCTGTGGGTCCGATGTTGAGCCTAGACCAAGGGCCTGGGGAAAAGGGCAGCTGGTCCATCAACGCTGGCCCTGTGCTTCCAGGGCTTCGGTCCAGGCAGCTCATTTTCCTTTTTGGCAAAGACCTCTGGGAGTGACTTAAGCTTCTCATGTTTGGTTTTAGTTTTTTGTTGTTTTTTTTTTTGCCAAACCAAATATTTCCTTCTGCCCCCCCCCAAGAGGGGGAGAGAGGACCCCTCCTTTGGCTGTGCCCAAGCCACTACAGACCACCCCCCTCAGCCAGGTGTGACCTGCCCGGTGTGTCTCTCTCTGGGTGGAGAGCCAAGATAGGAGAAATGAGAACACACCTAGCCACCTTTAGATGACTCACCCAGGGAGCTCTGGGAGACCAGCAACCTTTGAAACTGGATAACGCCACCGAGCAACAGGGCAGGATCTGTTTGTTTGCCTTCTGTTTGTGGCCGCAAATTGCAACCGTGCCTCCAAGCACATGCCCGGCTTCTTGAAAGGCACCCAACAAAGAGGACTGGAGATGGGGAGGGACAGCGGCCAAACGGGACCGAGCCCAACGCCCCCAACAAGCCACGGGTGACCCAATGGGCCAGACCCAGTTACAGGATACTTGACCTTAGCTAAACGTTTATGGAGGAGGCAGCTGGGTAGCTCAGTGGAGAGAGAGCCAGTCCTAGCGACAGGAGGTTCTGGATTCAAATCTGGACCACTTGTGCCTTGTACTGATTCTAAGGTGGAAGGGAAGGGTTTAAAACAAAGCAGTAATGTTTATCTACTGATAGGAAGCCCAGGATCCTTGGGGCTCTCTTTCCCCCATCTGCTCGTGGCTCCCACGGCACAACTGCTTGGAATGGTGGAAGTGGGGGCGACCCACTGGGTTTGGAGTCAAAGTGTCTAGGTTTAGAATTGCAGCCCTGCTTTAGACCAGCCCTTTAGACGTCCCAGCCTTGGTTTCCTCCTGTGTAAAATGAGAAGAGTGGATTAGACGGTCTCCAGGGACCCTTCTCGCCATGAATCCTCTGATCGTATTCCTTGGGCATCTTGCTCTCCGCCGCCCATCTGCCTCCCGCACAGCTGAACGGTGTCACGTGCTGTCATTTGGGGCCCCCCATCCGTGGCTGCTGGCCCAAAGAAGGCTCCGAGACAGACCACTGACAGATGGTCATTCATGGCAGCTCCACTTTGGGGGGCCATTCAGCATCCTCCTGCTGCTCCAGGCAGGCGAAGCTCTGGCTCCTGGGGTAGAAGTGGATTAGAACAGTGGGCTGGTGGAGACCCTAATATTCAGATTCAAAAAGGAGGTCCAGGACTGAATCTGAGAATGGCCCATGGACGGCCGTGGCCAAGAGAGAATCCACCGTTTTGTGGTTGTTCCGCGTGTCCTGCTCTTTGAGGTCCCTTCTGGAGTTTTCCTGGCAGAGATAGTGGAATGGTTTGCCCTTTCCTTCTCCAGCTTAATTGTCAGAGGTGAAATGACTTGTCCAGGGGGTGTGGGGGGGGTGGGGGGGGGGGGGGGGGGGTGGGGGGGGGGGGGGGTGGGGGGGGGGGGGGGGGGGGGGGTGGGGGGGGGGGGGGGGGGGGGGGGGGGGGGGGGGGGGGGGGGGGGGGGGGGGGGGGGGGGGGGGGGGGGGGGGGGGGGGGGGGGGGGGGGGGGGGTGGGGGGGGGGGGGGGGGGGGGGTGGGGGGGGGGGGGGGGGGGGGGGGGGGGGGGGGGGGGGGGGGGGGGGGGGGGGGGGGGGGGGGTGGGGGGGGGGGGTGGGGGTGGGGGTGGGGGGGGGGGGGGGGGGGGGGGGGGTGGTCACACAGCTAGGAAGTGTCTGAGCCAAATTTGAGTCAGGACGATGCGTTTTCTTCCCCACTCCAGGCGTTAGCACTCTATTCCAACTCACTGAGTGTAAACGTCTTGAGGCAAAGGCTGGATTACGGGCTTTGGGGTAGTCCCCAATGCCTCAGAGGGTATCCGGAACGTGGTAGGAACCCACATGCCTATTAATATCTGTAAAGAAATTTGAAGTTTTCTGCACCAAAGAGCAAACGATGAGCTCTCTGCGGCAGACCAGGGTTTCAAATGCTGAGCTTGTGATACCCACGGGAAACTTCATCTTGGCGTTGGATCCCAAGGTAGATCTATTTTTAAATTCGCCCTACAGTTACCATCC